>NC_091489.1:5506226-5656539 GCF_947461875.1 Haliaeetus albicilla | reverse complement strand
TCTAAATTTGCAAAGACTGGTCAGCTTAATAAATATGATCATTGGTCTATGCTGAGGTTTTCTAAAGGACTATTTTTCCTTAAAGGACTAGTTGATCATCTTCCAGTTTGTTTTACAGGAAGTTTAACAGAAGTATTTTTTTGTTAATTTTGCAGGATTATGTTGATAAAGAAAAAGCAATTGCCAAGGCTTTGGAAGACCTCAGAGCAAACTTCTACTGTGAACTCTGTGACAAGCAGTATCAAAAGCATCAAGAGTTTGACAACCACATAAACTCTTACGATCATGCTCACAAGCAGGTAAACAAGTGTTGATAGCACAGTTCATGAGTTTTATATTCATTGCAGCAATCTTGTTTGTGGTTAATACTTTGAATTTCCCCAGTGTGTCTGTTTTCCTTATAGCCCCAGGAAGAGGTGTTTTATGTCACTGGTTAAGATTCTTATGCCCACCATAAATTTAAAACAACCCCAAAACAACAGACAAAAAACCCCAACACATGGTTGGCATCAAGGAGCCTGGTTTTGAATGACCCATGGGCAGGAATGGGCTGCTGTTAAACTGGGAAGAGTACATGTGGATATGGATGGCTCCCAGTTTGCATCAGCTTTTAACACAGTACAACTTCGGAACCCGATATGCCACGTGTGTGCATTTTAATACTTTAGTCTGTGCTCTGTCAAGTTACTGAAAACAGACTAGGAAATAATGGGCTGTGTTAAAGGAATCATAAAAAAGAAGCACTTTCCAAATTCTCTTAACCATCAGGAGAAGGTGGATTCAGAATCTGTGTGGAACAGGCTTTGGTCCCAAGGTAGGGATGTACCGTAGTATCTACACGATACTTCATGCTGCACAGTAAATAATAGAAGTGTGTGTGTTAGCCTGATCTATTTGACCATTTGAAGCTGCTAAATGAGATGTTAAACGTACAGCAGGTAGCAGTGTTGTGCTCACCCGGAGATGAAATTGCTCAAAGGAGGTTTTTTGATATTCCTAGTCATAAGTTCTAACAATACAATCATTAAAATGCTGATAACTTCTGGAAGATGTGCTGTAGAGTACTACATCTTGTAAAAATAGCAGTGAAGCAACAGCTTAAAAACAAGAATATGGCATTACAGAGTATGATTTATCCCCCACCCCACGTATTAAGTATAGGATATGATAGTTCAAAGTAGATTCACTAAGGGAGTCTTAACAGGAAGTCTCACGGCAGGGTAATTTCTGTTTGAGTACTGTGACAAATTGTAGCTTAATAGAATTAAGAGCAGAAATTAATTCATTTACTTTGTATTGGGAAATGGGCTGCTTTGACCGAGCTGGTAGCACAGTCGTGACACCTGATAGCAGTGTACTTTATCTAAAGTTTTCCATCAACTTGGTTGAAACTTGAGTGCAATTACATGCATCTATTTAGGAGGTGGAAAGACCTGTTTGTGTCACATTCTTACAGTGTGGTGATGCAGTATGATTATGTCAACTCTTGTTTAAAGCCCTTGGATGATTAATAGGGGGACTGACACAAGGTTGGCAAGCTGAGAGTTTTTCTAGCATCTAGAGATGCTGTGGAAGAAGAAACAAACCTGTGGAAAGCCACCACCCCTCATTGGTATAAAAGGACTCATCAGTAGGGGTGCAAGAAGAGTGACCTGAAAGAAAAATGTCTTGGGAACACAGAGGCTGGCATAATCTTTTCACTGGTAGAAAGGATTTGGGGGTTACTTGGTACTGCTGATTATTTTTAAAGGAATTTATGTTCTTGGATAATTTGCATCCATGGCAGTAACTTCAGGCAGGCTTTGGAGAAAATGAGACTTCAAACTCTTGCTGCGTCACCCAGCATTAATTTCTAGTTACACAGGGATTTAAACAAAGAAGCAATCGTGCTTTGCTTAGGGAAAAAATTGCTTGTCCAGCTTTATGTCATGCTGAAATGTGTGTCACCCTGTTGGGTCAGTGTTCAGTAAGTGAACTTGAAACTGCCTAGAAATAATGAAGGTAAATTTGCATAAGTAACACTATCTCACTTCTGTTGTTCATTACTGCTCAAGATAGGCTCATTTCTAACACTCTATTCTAAATTTTAAGGTAGTTTAAAAAAACCAAACATGCTGTGCTTTTCATAATATGTTGCACATTGATGTTTCATATTTTGCCTCTCTGGACAAGAAGGCAAGGTTACATAAAGGCTAACATAAATTTTTTGAGGAAAAACATAAAGTTTTCTTAAAAGTAGGCTAATCAGTAGGCTTTCTTGGAAAGATGAGACATTATGGTATCCTAGATAATTACAGCAGACAGGCTTGGTATATATTACCTGCAATGTTTTGTCTTCTCAGCGGTAATTCTTGAGGCAGCAGTGCTTCATTTTTGCCTTTTTCTTAGCTTGTTGAACAGATTTCCACAGGATCACTTTTGCTTTTAAGTATTTTTAGTTACACGACATTGAAGTGTTTGCTTATTCCTTCTGTGGCTCAGTGAGCATTAGGCTGTCCCTGTAAATAGATGTTCCATCCTCAGATCCCTTTCCGCTCCCGAGTTATAAAGACACTGTCTTGTATTCCAGGAAGGAACTCAGGATTATTGCGAAACAGGGACGATAGGTAAGTGTATTGATCCCTACCGGATAAATTTTTGGACCCACCAACTTGTCAACACCAAACAATTAAAGGGGAGGTTTTATTATTATTATTTCCTGACTATACTGGTTTCATATAGTATTCAGATATATCTGAATCGACCTCAACACCAAGTTTCTATCCAAAAGGCAGTGTTTCTGGATAACCTTAACTGGGAAAATAATCTTCAATTTATTATCACAAACCATTGGCCTGTTTAAGTCATTGTATTTTAAACATCTTGTTGGAGGTGTGCAATGTTGTTCTCTAGATTTTTTTAATTAGGTCGATACTTGAAATGAGAAGTACAGATGTTTTAAAGAACAGTAACCCTATCTATTCACCAAATGGTCAGTCCCTCTCAGGGGAAGCCAGAGGACTAAAAGCAATTTGCGTTCATATAGATGGCACTGCAAGAGGAAAAATAAACTCAGTTCCCGTAAAGATCTTTCAGTGAGCAACTGAAAAAGGCTGTAACCATAGATGTCATAACTTTTTGTACCCTGGAAAGCTACTGATATCTTTAATGGGTTTTTTTTTAGCAGTAAGATCTTGAGCCTGGCAACTAGAAGGACTGGCAGCTTATGAAGGACCCCTGCCTCTGATGTTGCACAGTCCTAACTGTCAACAGAGTAATAGTAATTAACAGAAAAATGCAAAAGAAGACAAATGCAAAAGAAGGCAAATGTAGGAAGAAAACTTCTCCTGCAGCTAGTGAGGAGCTTGGGTAGTGAAGATGTACCTGGTGTATTTTTGTGCTGCTTTCCTGCAGATATGTGATGTCCAGATGCTTGAGAGTTTCCACAGTCCTAGAATACTCTGGGCTTAGTGGGAATGTATCCTTATGGTATTACATCTGAGTGGGCCCTCAATTCAGTTTTGAGTTTTGACATCAAGATAGAATACTTCATGTTAGATTTGCATGAAGATGAATGTGGGTCACCTTATTTGGGCTTGTACCCAGTTTGTGTATTCATATCAAATAAACTGAATCTGTACTGCCCATCACTTAGAGCAGCTTGCAAAAATTGTTACGGTTGGAGTTATCTTAAATGTAAGTAACATAGCATTTACAGTCAGCTTTTACTGTTCTTTGGGGTTTTTTTTAGTTCATCCAAGAACTTACTTACAGAATCTCATATATGGTCACCTCTTTCCTGCTAGCATGCCTGATGAAGGGTTGAGCTGTTTACTGAGTCACTGACCCAACAGAATAAAAACATTCACCTTCTGAATTCAATGTGAAAAACAAACATGTTCCTGTGTGAACTTTTGCCAGGTTAACTGTGAGAATGCTAACCAGTATTGAAATGCAGTCTTTTATGTAGCTTTCATTTTATTTGTTTCTAAATATGTGGCATTTTGGAGGTATAGATGATTAATTCTGCATAGCTTCTCTTTATAAAAAGGCAAAGGGAATGTATTTCCATAAAAAAGTTCTTTGGGAAAGAGGATGGAACTAAGAACTGAAATTATAGATCGGCAGTTCTCTTCATGCCCTAATTATCTGGATCTTTGCTTCAGATATCCGATGGGGAGGGATCTGTTAAAGCACAATAAAATTACCAATGCAGTCACTGCTGTGGTTGATGAGTACTCTAAATCCAAACCCTGAACTTTCTGGTTTGGGGAGAATTGGACTTGTGCTTTCCAAAAAACTTGCATCTTCAAGCACATCTTGAATGTAGAAGACTGAAGAGAGAATCTCCAAGATACTTGGTGTTACATGGGAGGCTTTTCTACTCTGGAAATGCTTTACCCTCAAAAACCCCACAGTATTTTTCTTAACCCAGTTTTAGCTGTTCAGCTTTCATTTGCTGATGGCACACACATTTGGAGAAGACAACTTACACATGGAGAGTATTAGATAAAATAAGTCTTCCAGGTGCAAGGCCTGAACATTGTGATTACAAGTGATGCTAGCCTCCTGAAGGGCAGGCAGACTTGTGTTGTTGGGTTATCTGTGATGCATTAATGTGTGGTATATTTTCCTAAGTTGAAAATGAGGTGTCAGGGAAGAAATTAAGATAATAGAACTGCAGTTGTGTGCCATTTCCCCTCTGCTCTTTTCACTTAATTTACGAGCATGCAAAGAATGTTGATTACCAAAAATAAGCAGGGCTTGTGTTCTCACTTATATAAAATTATAAAGGTTGCCGTCCTTTGAGCTCATATTTAGCTAATGGTGTAGTTCACTCCCAGAAGCTTTTGTGGCAAAGAATCGAGCATACGTCAAAAGTTCAGAAAGCCAGAAATCTGCTGGCTTGTAATGAAAAGTACATTATTATTTTATTTAATAGGGATTGGCAGAGAGACTTGTGAACAATAGCAGGGGAGGAGTAGGCTCTAATGCTATTGTGCTGTCACATGAGCTGCCTCCTGTCTCAAGCCAATGCAGCAATCTCACTGTATGTGGATCCAGTCTATCCCTCTCTCCTGAATATAAGGTTTGTCATGAAAGTCTCAGATCTTCAGGTCTAGTAAAGCAGTGTAGTGGAGTGCTTTTTTTATTCTGAGAATAACATGATCTTTTTCTGCTCTGCAATTTTAGGCAAAGAATGCCTCTCGAATGGGCCTCAATTCAGCGAAATTGCATGGCTTTGTCAACTTAGACTGAGAAAATCCATTTACCACTGGTCCTGAGGCTGAAAAGCAATGCACTCCAGTTCGGTACTGGGGAGGTCTTACCTCGATACCATCTCACCAGCAAAATCTCATGCACGATTGCCACAGCGTGTGCTGAGTTTTTTCCCGTTACGACAGTTTCTGAATCCTGATCGTCCCCCTCTTATTTAACCGCTTTCACGTGTCTGTGATGGGCTATCTCTAGAGCTTTTAAATGACACCGGAGTGCAGCTTATTTAAGCCGATTTGAAGAGAATTGTAAGGTAATGGTGTTGTATGCCAATTTGGCCCCTCCTGAGCTATGCAGTGATCAGGAGATAATCCATTATTGTAGCCTCTTTGTGCTGGAGTACTGAGGTAGCTGCAGATTTTATAGAAAACCTGTTCTTTAAGAGCTCGATTTGCACTCCCATTGAAATTTAGAGACTTCTTAGTAATTTTGTTAGAAACAAGGCTGAAAACTTAAAATACTATTCTTTGTTACGAAGCTGAGGTGGGCGGCAGCTATTAATAAAACACAATACCAAGCTGAAGGAAGGCTTGAGGTAGTGAAGTACTGCTTCTGGCATGCAGAAATTTGGACAAACTTTAAGTGATTTTTGTCCTTACTTGCTGGTTGCTGGGCTTACAGATGTGGCCCTTCTTACAGCTGAAGTAATAAACCAGCAGAATAATATTTCTTGGCTTCATGGTCACTATCATCCTACAGTTTGTAAATGCGTTGCTGCTTAGATAAACCACCCGCTTCCTCAGAAAACACACTGCTTTCCCTCAGAAAAAATGCTTCCTAATTTTTAAATCCTATAGTAGCATGAAGCTATATCTTTGATATACAGGTTGGTGTCTCTGATCTTGTTGCAGAAATGATAGTCTTGCTGAGCACCGTGGGAAGACTTAAAAAGGCTGGTTTCACCTCAAGAAGATGGGTTCCCAGGGCTCCTTTTCCTTAGTTGGTGGGGAGAAGCTCCCTGAGGATGATTGAGTGGCTACATTAAATTCTTGTTTAAATTTCTTTGCTGTGTTGGGGGGAAGGGGCAGCTGTGTGACTTGCCTCCTGCAGCTGTCCAGCCTCTGTGAATACCCACACATATGGTGCAGTCCAAAAAGTAATTTAGAGATTTGGAGGATTAGAATAATGAACGCTTGCCTAAGGATTAGATGGAAATTTCTTTAGTGTAAGCCTAGCTTAAATATCGATTTAGTTCAGATAGCTTTCTGTGAAGGCTGAGATGTGGAGTATGCTGAAAAGCATTTCATTGCTTTGATGTACTCCTTTTACTACTGTGAAACTGTACTTCAGGCTTTTAATTGCTTTCTCCTGGTTAGGTTTGGGGGAGGAGGGTAGGCAGTAGTTAACTGGTTATCCACTGTTCTTTGTGTGGATAAATTACTGGATTCAATTATGCACTTGGAACAATTAGCAAGGTAACAGTTACTCTGTCAGGGTATTTTGAAAAGTTCTGGCTGTTTTAAAAGTTCAGTGCTAATCAGCTGCCTGCAAACGTACCCTTCTGCATCTATTCCTGTAGTGATTTGTTTTTACAGATGAGCAATCTGGTCTTCTGTCGTCCCTCTTTCCCCTACCCCAGGTTGCATTTATGTAAGATAATGCAGTTCAGCCAGGTTTCTTGGAACTTGGCTCCTTGCAAACTTGAGAAATCATTTCTGAAGATAGATGCATCATTTTAGGTCAGTCAAAGATGCTGAGCTTTGTTATGTTACATATTTTACATTTTGCATTCCCCAGGAGATAGCATGGTGCAGTTGTGGAGATTTTTTCTGTCTTAAACTTACCCAGCAAGACCCTTCTTCCTTCTGGCCCCTATGCTACAGAAACTCAGCCTTAAGATCTCTTAGTCTTTCGTAAAGTCAGCTTTGTAAAATCAGACAAACTTTTCCCCAATTTGGGGAGTAATAAATTCTCAGCACTCTTGAAACCATGGTTAGTGGTTTATCATCTTAAAAGGCACAGATACTGGTGTAGCTAGAAGTTGCATATTCTGGAGTTGCAGTGCATTAAGGTAGTTCACTTGCTTCATTGCTTCTAATTTACAAGTGTTACACAGTAAGAGAGTGGGAGGTTTTGGGGAGTGGAGACACACAAAGATCAGCGTTTAAGGAAATGGGTGTTTAATTCTGTTTTCATTAAAATTGTCTGTTGTAACAAAGGCAGGATTGCATTGTGGGCAGCTGCATGATTATCAACTGACTTTGAGCCTGTTTTATTTCACGGGGAGATGTTTAAGGCTATGTCTGGGGGGTGGAGGTGAGTTTCTGAGTGCACCATTGCACCTTCCTCTTTAAAGTAAAAGGTCACAGTTCATTTCTGTTGTAAATAGCTGGGTCATATTTTTTTCCAAATGGATGAGTGATTTAGAGACTTGGCATCAAACCCCAGTTAAATAGTTTTGTCAGCTGTTGGTGACTTTAACTTCCTGGAGCATTTTAGATAACACTTTTTAAATCAGCATGAAAAAGCTGATAGCATTGCTTAGTCCACTTTTTTTTTTCCTCCTTCTTGGAAAGAAATTTACTATTCAACATTTAACATACACCACAAAACCCTTGAGCCCTTTACTTGTCCTGGTGAAAGTAGCTCTGTTGTTCCAGGTGGGATCATTGCTGTGTCTGTGCGTGTATGTGTATGTGCGTTCTCCCTTCTGCTCCAGATTCTCTAAGCTCGATCCTGTAGCTTCGCTGGCTCACCTCCTTCTCTGTAGACTAGCTTGCAGACACACCGAGAGCCTGTGTAGTAATGCTTGCTTTTTATTTTTTTCCTCTCTTCCACTCTTGTTATATTTTTACTTTCTTTTTTTCTTTGTGATGTGACGTTTTCAGCTGATGTATTGAAAGCAAACCCTTCTAATTTTGGAGTCCAGATCACAAGAGTGAGTTTCTTTCTACTAGTGTCTATAGCTGTATTTTTTTTGTGTGTCCTCCCCTCTGATTTTGGTAATGGTCAACCACATTTAGCAAATACAATTAAGTAAGAGAATCCTGTGTCTTGTCAAATCTTCCCCTTTTTCACAAAGCAATGTTCTCTTTACATTGGGCCAACTTAATTCCTCTAATTTGAACTTCAGGTTAGTTTTCAGATCCACTGTTTGCGTGTGTACTGGTCTGACTCTGCTCCATTAGAGAGGCAGAGTCCGCCAGCCAGATGGTACATTTAGAATCCACCAATGATTTGTACATCTTGTATGAGAATTTTTCTAAAGTGACTACTGCTTTGAGTACCATTAGTCTTTCAGGCCCTTCATGAAATGCCTGAAAAATACGAAACTTGTTCAAAAGCTGGGTACACGGTGCTTTCTGGAATTGGGCCTTTTGAAAGGGTTTCAAATTGTGCACCAAAAAAAGAAAAATTAATCCCTTAGGATGGTAGAGTTCTGTCTTTGCTGCTTTCTGTTACTTAAACTTCTGTAGAGCACTCTTTAAAAAAAACCAACCAACCAAACAAAAAAACAAATTCCCTTGTGAATTTTCACATGTATTCAAAGGAAAAACAGCAGCCTCTTTTCCTAGTGCTTTGAGACAAGGACTTTCAAAAATTTTCTGAAGTCTTGAATGCTTGATATCTATTAGAATTGGATATCTAGATTTCCTCAGTGACATTATGATGTTTGAAATTCGTTGGGTTTGAGTTTACTTCGTCATGTGGTAAGATTTCTGGAGAACTTAGTCTTTCTGCCCTCTAAAGTATTAAAACCCAGAAGACCCCACTGCATTTTAGAGCGTTTTGTTTCTTGAGAGACTGTCTCAGAACTACTGTCAGGAGAGCAAGTAACTGTTTGTGGTGTATGTTGTATTATTTATTTGCTTACTGGAATCATTTGCATGGGATTTTTGGCACCTTCTCCAATGTAATTTGTACATTGCTTTTGTAAGATATTATACCTGGGTAACTCTTGCACCAGCTAATCCCTTTCTGTTCTTTGGCCCATGCTATTAAGACTTCTGTCATGCACTGTTTGTCAAGTACATTTGCACCCTGCAAGAGCAGCAAAGTAAGCAGTCTTGTTTTTTCCCTTCTCCTTTCAGAATTTGCTTGTTGCTTTGAAATCAGCTTTATTGTACATGCTAAAGAAAAACAGTAATGATTGGAAATGCATATACACAGACTTGAACAGCCAAAAGTGATCAACAGTTGTCTTTTCATTTAGCTACTGGGAGGATGGCAATGTGCTCCATTTGGTTTGTTGAGCTAGAATGCTGTTGCTCCATCCTAGCTCAATAAATATTACTGGGGAGGGGCTTTACAGTGTACTTTCCAGTGCTACAGCAAAGAGACGCTTTCAGACGCCTTACCACAAACAGCTTTTATCTAATCTGTTCCTGCTTTCTTTTACCTCAGAGGTTAAAAGATCTCAAGCAAAGGGAATTTGCTCGCAATGTCTCTTCAAGATCACGTAAAGATGAGAGGAAGCAGGAGAAAGCCCTCCGGCGTCTACACGAACTTGCTGAACAGAGGAGGCAGCCTGAATGGTGAGTACGGGTGATCCCCGAGCACCCTTGGAGCATGCGTGCGGGAGTCCTGCGTGGGACTGCAGCCTTTTGCTGTGCTGGCATTCTTGCTCCTGTAATCCTGCACAAGTTTTGAGGGCAAAGCTTCACACTTAAGTTTGGCCTCATGCTGTGGTTTTGGTATGAGTGAATTCACTAAACCAGTAGTCCAGAGCATCCCCAAACTGCTTTATCCAGCAATACATTTTCTTCAGTTACTTAATGTTGTTAAAAAAAATCAAATGGCCGTATAATGCTATTTTAATGCATATTTCTTGGATACAGGAGTACTTGAAATGTGTAAAAGACACTTTTAGATGAGGCATGAATCCAACTGCAGAGGTGTACAAATGGCAGTCAGCTGTTTTCTCTGTTTTAACTTGTTCATACAGTGCTCCTGGAAGTGGGCCCATGTTCAGAACCACCACGGTGGCTGTGGATGAGGAAGGTGGAGATGATGACGATTCTGCAGCCAACAGCAGCTCTTTCATCCAGACGACTTCTGGCCAAGCTACAGAGATGACTATGGACAGAGGTTTCCTAAACACTGGACAAGTTGGTGGCACTGTTATGCCAAGCCAAATGCCCATCCAGACAGCGCAAGCAATCAGCTTTGGCATTAAGAGTGCTTTGGGAACTCCACTGCAGAAGATAGGTGTGTCGTTTTCATTTGCTAAGAAGACTCCGGTAAAGCTTGAGACCATAGCTTCTGTTTTCAAGGACCATGTGGAAGAATCAAGTTCTGCAGATGGAGCCAAAGCTGATGAGAGAGCGTCCTCAGATGCAGGGAGTCTGCAGAAATCTGGCGAGGGAGAAAGCACAAATAATTCTGATGGCAAGGCAGAGGAAGATGACCAACATGACAAAGATAGTGGGTCTCTAGCCACCACGTTATCTAAACTGAAAAAGATGAGACGAGAAGATGGACCAATGGCAGTTGAACCAGAATACTACCACTATATTCCCCCAGCCCACTGTAAAGTAAAGCCTAATTTTCAATTCCTGCTTTTCATGAAGTCTACCGAACAAACGGAAGCTGAAAATGTGAACAAAAAAACCACACATGAAGTTAAAAAGGGTAGTTCTCCAAAACCCAAACCTGGCAAGCATACAGAGAAGGCTGCTGAGAGCACGGGGCAGCAGAAGGAGCAGAGTACTACTGAAACTGCAGCTCAGCAGAGCAAAACAGAGCTAAAAGAAGTCCTAGAAAATGCAAGTATGCAGGAGAACAAGCATCTTACAGAGAGCAATCTTCCTGAGCCAGACACTACTAAAGAAGTCGCTCAGCCTGTCCCAAGCTGTAAAGAAGTCTCTGAAGGACCAAAGCATCCAACAGGACCGTTTTTTCCTGTTCTGAGTAAAGATGAGAGCACGACTCTCCAGTGGCCTTCAGAGCTTCTCATATTTACCAAAGCAGAACCATCTGTTTCATATAGCTGTAACCCCCTGTATTTTGATTTCAAGCTCTCTCGCAACAAAGATGCTAAAGGTAAAGGGGCAGAGAAATCTAAGGATCCAGGGGGTCTTTGTAAAGATAACATTCCAAGCACAGAATCTGGTGAGATAAGCAAAGCCAAGGAAGCAGAAAGTGCAACTAACAGTTCTGCTCTAAAAATGGAAAACAAATCTCTGTCCACCTGTGGCTCCCAGAACAAGCAGGAGTCCAATTTGGCAAGCATTAGTAAGGGAGAGGGAGAGGACAGCGGTAAAAGCATAACCAGTAAGAGTAAATCTGGAAGATCCCATAAACACAAAAAGAAAAAGAAGCACAAAAAGTCCAGCAAACACAAACGTAAGCACAAGGAGGAAGCTGATGAGAAGGGCCGAAAAACTGACCCAGGGGAAGAGAAACCCAAGAAACGGAAAAGACACAGGCACAAAAAAGGCAAATCCTCTCTTTCTACTGAATCAGAACGGGCACTAAAAACCGAACTGTCTGAAGACTGTAGCCTTTTCCAGAAGAAAAAGCGGTGCTCTCAGGAGTCCCAGAGGAAGTCTCTGTCTGCTGAAGAGGGAAGCAGCGGTAAAAAAGAGGATGGTGGTAACTCCTGCCAAGAGCATGGCAGCAAAAAACACAAGGCTGACCTGCAGCAGTTATCTGCTTTGAGGAGGCGATGTTCGGCTCCTTCCCTGGGCAGGACCAGCCGCAGGAGCCGGCAGAGCAGTGGGGACTACGACAGCGACGAGGGCTCTCACAGGAAGCACTGCAGGCAAAAATCCCCGTCGCAGTACAGTGACGACTATGACTCTGGCAGCGACCACTCCAGGAGCCGCTCCAGGTCGGGGCGGAGGCACTCCTCTCACAGGTCCTATTCGACCAGCTCTGATGCTTCCTCAGACCACAGCCGGTACAGCCGTCGGAGAAGTTACTCAGATGATAGCTATAGCGATTACAGTGACCGGTCAAGGTGCCATTCAAAGCGGTCCCATGACTCGGAGGATGACTCTGACTACAACAGCTCAAATCACAGATCAAAGCGACGCAAGTACTCCTCTTCTGAGGATGACTACAGCTCAAGTAGGAGCAGGTCAAGGAGTCGAAGCAGGAGCCGAACCCACCCTCGAGGCAGGTCAAGAACAAGGAGCCGGGGCAGAACACGCAGCAGCAGCTGCAGCCGCAGTCGAAGCAAGAGGAGAAGCCGAAGCGTAACGGGTCGCAGCTGGAAACGGAGCCGCAGCTATAGTAGGGATCGCAGCCGCAGTACAAGAAGCCACTCGCAGAGGTCTCTCTCGCGAAAGGGCTCTCGAGGCCACGAGAGCCCTGAAGAGAGAAGGTCCGGGAGAAGAGACTTCATCAGGTCAAAAATCTATCGCTCGCAGTCTCCTCACTATTTCCGGGCAGGCCGAAGTGAAGGATCATCGCTGAAGAAAGAGGATGGCAAAGGAGAGGATCTGAAAGGATCTGGCTCGCTCTCCCAAAACAGCAGCGGCTCTGGCACGGGGAGGGCCTCAGAAGGTGACTGCAGTCCAGAGGAGAGAAACTCAGTCACTGCAAAACTTCTCCTGGAAAAGATTCAGTCCAGGAAGGTTGAGAAGAAGCCCTGCATCGCTGACGAGATGCTGGCAGGGGCAAACAAGGTGGGCATAAAGCTCAAAGATCCTCCCCAGGGCTACTTTGGCCCTAAACTTCCTCCTTCCTTAGGCAACAAACCAGTTCTCCCCTTAATTGGGAAATTGCCAACTGTTCGAAAACCAAATGCCAAAAGATATGAGGAGTCTGGCTTGGAGAGGGGTGAGGAGCAAGAGCTGTCAGATTCTGAGGATGTTTCCCAAGGCATTGAGGAGTCTCAGTTGGCTGGCCAGTCTCTCCTGGAAGAAGTGGTGATGGTAATTCAGGACAAACCTCTGGATGAGCAGAAACGCGATGAACCTGCCGTGGAAGTGCCGTCCATTCCCCTCGAAGCACCTGCGCTTCCCGAGTGCTTTGGTTCTGGAGATCTGGTCATGCCACACAACTTCCTCTCGGATCCGAGCGATGGTGATGGGCTAGAACCTATGGACGGGGGCAGCCAGCCGGTCCCAGTGGAAACCAGTATGATGCCCTTAGTTCCAGATGTCGAGCACTTTCCTGGCTATGTGCCTCAGAGTGGGGAGCCGAGCATTGAAGGGGATCGGGAAGGAGGAGAAGACTCCTCTCTAGCACCGCTCGAGAGCCAGCCAATCACTTTTACACCCGAAGAAATGGAGAAATACAGTAAGCTGCAGCAAGCTGCTCAGCAGCACATTCAGCAGCAGCTTCTGGCCAAGCAGGTCAAGGCTTTTCCTGCCTCAGCGGCCCTGGCACCGGCAGCGCCTGCCCTGCAGCCCATCCACATTCAGCAGCCAGCGGCAGCATCCGCGACCTCCATCACCACCGTGCAGCATGCCATCCTGCAGCACCACGCTGCCGCAGCCGCTGCCGCCATCGGGATTCACCCTCACCCCCATCCCCAGCCTCTCGCTCAGGTTCATCATATACCCCAGCCCCACTTGACGCCTATTTCGTTATCCCACTTGACCCACTCGATTATTCCAGGGCACCCTGCTACGTTTCTAGCCAGCCACCCCATCCACATCATTCCGGCGTCAGCTATCCATCCGGGCCCCTTTACTTTTCATCCGGTTCCTCACGCTCTTTACCCAACCCTTCTTGCCCCAAGACCTGCTGCTGCTGCGGCCGCTACAGCGTTACATCTTCACCCTTTGCTGCACCCCATTTTCTCAGGACAGGACTTGCAGCATCCACCCAGTCACGGCACATGAAGGACAAAATGAAGTAACCTTGGAGGAAAGAGAATATTTTGCATTTTGGGAAGGGGTTGAAGTTGATCCAGCTGGCAGGTGAGACCTGAGAATTTCCTTTCAATCTTTAGCAGCCAAAGAAGCCAAAGGCTCGAGGGCTGGGTAGCAGCAGGCGGCGGGTCAGTTTGTAAGTGTTGTGTATATCCGCTACCAGGGACTGTCTCGCGTCCCCAACACCTCCGTGCACGTAGCAGCACTCTGTCCTGGAAGAATCATTTCACGTGTAGACCAGCAAGGCACTTGGAAAGGCTTTTTTTCCCTGGATTCTTACACTTGGTCATCTTCCTTCTGCCGCCTTGTATATGATAAATGAGATTTCATACACACTAATAGGTCTCTCAAAATCCTTTTAATGAGGTCATCTAATTAAAATAGTCAGCATGATTGAATCCGGCTTGTAATCAGTGATAAAACATTCAGTAACTGACAGCTGTGGATCCTGGCGAGGAGACTGATGGAAGGGGCAGTGCCACTCTTGTTTTGGCTGGGCCAGTACCAGTTTTCAGGCATTACAGGAGACTTCTTGGCACCCTATTGCTGCATATGTAGGGTTTTGTTTTTTTTTCTCGGTGTGAGCAGCAAAGGTGGAATTAAGATCTTATTTTAAAGTCTAAGAGAGGAGCTGTGCCTGTGCCCAGAGCTCCAACCCTTCTCCATCCTGCATTAACATTCTCCTGCGCAAGGACTGCACCTTGACGCCTTCCGAATATCCTGGACTGGAGAGAGGTCCTCAGTTTGGGGCTGGTGATTTCAATGTGGGCTTTGACTGCTCTTCTCCTGGGTGGGGGGTGGTGGGGGGAAGGAATGTCACGCTGACTTCCATCTTTTGTGGTGTTGGGAAAGAGGCACTCAGATGAGAGAAGGAGAAAAATACCTTTAGGAATTGAAGCAATACAGAGGACTGGGGAGAGTGGCTGGAGTATGTAAAGTGTATTCTTTCCTCTGTAATACTGATGGTTTCCTTATTAATTTATAGGATTTTTTTTTAATGTAAAGAATTGCACTGAACTCTGTAAACAAAGATGCTGCTTTTTGTAGCTCATATAAAAAGGTTACATTTGTAGTATATCGCAATAATATTTTTTACAGCCAGTTCTTTTAGTGGTACTTGTTCTGGTGGCTTTTGTGTAAATATGTTTGCTGTAGGTGAAATAAGACACTTGTAAAGGTTCAACTTTATAGTTTCAGCTAGATGCAAAATGACTAAGCATGTATATTTTATCAAGCTCATGTATTTTTGAAGTTTTTATGTACTATAAAATGTAAAAAAAAAAAATCTTCATTTAGCATTTTGCAGAAGAAGAAAAAATGTGAGACTTGGACTAGGTGAGGTGTGTGGACGACACCGGTGACTCTAACAGCTAATGAACGGCATCGCATTGGAAGGCGATGGCGGCTGCCGGCTTTGCAGAGGGAAGCAGCCCGGGCATGCTGCGCAGTCCTCATCTTTGCTAAGCAGCTGCTTATAGGAATCAACACTGGAGGCAGTCTGAGGAGTGGCAGGAATTTGGGTTGTCTCCCAGAGTATAAAATACTGGCGCCCCCCCCCCCCCCCCCCCCCTTTTTTTTTTCTTCTTTTCTTTTCTTTTTCCTTTCCCCCCCTGGGTTTGAATGGGTGATTTGCAGGTGCCAGCCTGGCTGTGCAGTTCAGTACAGTCTTCTGGTGAAGGAAGAGCCTTTTAACCATAACTGTTTGCCATCGTACACGCAGGGAGAGGTGGTTTAGAACTAATCTGTTCAGGCTGTGCCTGCCTGTGATGTTCCATAAGGGATTTCTCTGTTCGTTCCGGCATCGTCTACTGGCTGCAGGTAACACTAACCGTGGGAGCCTTCTCCATCCACGAGCTCTTCCTATCGCACCAGGACGAGTTGCTGCTGTCCCCGCTGACCTGGGTGTTTCAGGTTCAGGTCCTTCTTGTGTTAGAGCTGTTTGGGGGCACCTCACGGTGCTTTGTAGGGCCTGATTTCAGAGCAGGCAGGCAGACCCGCTCCTACCTGCCAAACCAGGCAGGAGCAGGCAGCCAGCGGATGTGGCATCTGCTTCCCCATCCTCTCCCGAAGCGCAGCACTGAGACCCAGGGAGGGGGGCGGAGATTCAAAGGATCGAAAACTGTTGAGCTTCCTCACTCTTTAAATAAGAAACTTTGCATTTGTGCAGGTTGGACTGAAACACAATGGTCAAAAAAAGGGACTCAATTTCTCTGTAAATAATTAACAGAATACAGTATTAATGTCTCAATGCTGAGCTTCATTAGCTTCTAGATTCAATATGCGTGTTCTGGCACCCTTCACGCTGCAGTCAGGGGGTTTTTTTGACTTCCAGAATAGTGCTAAAAATAATTAACCTATCATTACTTAACAAGCATAAACAGACTGTATTTAACTTTGTCACATAAGATATATATATAAATATATATATATGCTGTAAAATGAGGGGGAAAAAACCTTTCTAATAAACCAATGATTTGTGGAAAAAATGTGTGGTTGTGTGAGATGACTTGGAGCTGCTGCATCTGGTTGCAATGTAGCCTAGGGCTTTTTCCTAAAATAACAGTATTAGATGCTTGGTTTATCGAGTAAGACTACTTTTAATTGGAATACTTCGCTCGGAAGATACTGAGCTGGGTACAGAGAGGTTTTGGGTTTTTTTCTTTTTTTTTTTTTTCTTTAAAGGACATTATTTTGGGTAGGAGCCCGCAATGCAAGTGGGTTCTGCAAGTTCTCTCCTGGCGCGATCCACCTGCCTGGTCAAAACTGTGAAAGGTGAAACTAGGCAAGAAAGGGTGATTGTCAGTACTTTGGTGGCTGGATTGGCAGCGTGCCCAGGTGCTGAGCATCCCGGCCACCCAACCTTCCTGCTCCATGCTCTCCTTGCGTGCTGTTCCTGCAGCCAGCCGCGGCAGTTGGGACGTCAGGGTGCTGCAATCAGTCTCCCTGCCGCACTTGGGGCAGCTGTGGCAGAGCGAGCCTGCGCGCTGTGGGTCAGTGCGGATCTGTAGCGGCTCAGACCAAAGGTCTGTCCACCCCTGGGTTCTTCTCTAACGGCAGCCAGAAGCAGGGATGATGCCGCCTCTCCACGCTCCCCCAGCAGCAGCAGTTCATGATGTGAGCTCCTCGCATCTTTTTTTCCATCTCCCTCCTCAGCAACTCCTGACCTGGGCTGCAACGATGTCCCTGCGCTGGCTTCTGCTGGGAGGTGGCACTAACTCCTAGCCGAAGGCAGAGTGGGCAGCAGGGCCACCGCCACTGTTGTCTCTGAAGCCGATGGCTGAGCAGCGTCTGGCTTCTCTGGGTCTGTGTCACGGGGGATTGCCTGCCATGTCCCTCTCAATCCCTGGGGCTTTAGCTGCTTTGGTGGTCGTGCCCTGCTTTTTCAAGCTTGAATGAGTGCCCAAGGAGGCGAGTGCTCGGGGTGAGGAGCACCAGCCTCTCCTTTCTTAACTAAAGGTCCTGATTTGGTTAAAGGATGGTTGGCGTACGGGATACAACCTGCCTTTGCCTGGGCTGTCCTCTGGAAGTGGAATGACAGTGTGGAAGTGTTGCAAAACCCAGGAAATTAAGTAATTTAATGGGGGAAAGAAGTAAAGAGTTGCCTTAAAGCATTCTGGTGTAGGTTTCAGCTGGGTTTGGATGCTTGCTGCTGCCAGCCTGGGAAGAGACCTCCTGAAGAGGAGCGGCTGCCACTTAGTGCAGACCCTGTCCTCAGTGTGCTCCTCTCCCAGGGACATGGAGCTGAGCCAGGCTCAGCTAAACCCTTCCCAATCTTCAGAGCCCGAAGCTGGGGCTCAGCCCCAGCTTTGGGCAAATCCCACTGGTTTCTGATCGCAGCTACTCCACGGCAGCCAACAGGCTGGTGCAGACCTGGTGCTGGGGGCTGAGTTTCTTCTTGGGGGCCAAGGTGCTGCTTGGGCACTGCTGGGACCACCCTGTGCCCCCCTGGGGAGCCCAGGACCCCAAGACCCCCCATGGTCCCTGCCTCACTTCCCACCTGCAGCTGTAGAGCAGATTAAAAGGATGAAAACCCCATTTCTGCATGGAGGGCTGGCTTGCAGTGAAGTGCTCCGGTGCCTCTCCCTGCCACCGGCTCCGGGTGGGCAAGAGGAGCCCCCAGCAGCTTGAGTGGCCTTAATCGAGCGCGTTTAAATTAACTCTGCAAGTGGGTTAAGCCGAAGGGGACATGTGGGTTTGGCCGAGCGGCTCTCGCAGCCGTCACTGCAGGGCTGGGCCCCAGCAGCTGCTGGAGACCCGACTTGGCATGCCGGGGTGCCTTTTCCTCCGCCGAGGACAAGGAGCCCCCTTGTTCCCTTGGCTGCGAGTTGTCCCCCCACCCTGGCACCCGTCCCCTCGCCCTGGCACCCGTCCCTTCGCCGGAGCCGTTTCCCTGCGAAGCGCTGGAGCTCGGCGGCTGGGCTGCCCCGGCCCTGCTCTCTCCCCTGGGTTAGGGTTTTGGGGTGTCCCTGCCCTGGGGAAGGGGAGACGGTTTAGTGGCGATGCCCAATGCCGGTGGGGCGAAAGTGGGGAGCCAGGCGTCCCCCACCCCATGTCTGCTCCATCCAGCTACGGAGGTGACCTCGGGGGACGATGGACGGGGCCCCTGCACCCCATGGCCCCCCCTTCCTCCCCACTGCGTTTCCGCTGGCCGGGCTGCGACCGCCTGCACCCCGAGATAGGCATCCTGCGGCATGGGCGGAGGGCTGGATTTGGCCCTGGCCTCCGGCGGAAGGAGGGTGGTGGGTGCAGGCTGTTGAGTCACTTCCCGCCATGGCCGTGTCCCCCCCCCAACCCTTCACCGTGTCCCCCCGGGTGGTACTGCCACCTCCTGCCCCCTGCCCTGCTCTGCCAGCCGAGCTGAGCACCCCTGTCCCCTGGCCAAAAGCAGCGTGTGTGTCCCCTGCACCCCCGTACCCCTTTGGCTCCCTGGCAGGAGCGGCTGTGCATGTGGGGGGGGCCCTTCCTGTGTCCCCCGTCGCTGCCGTCCCCATTCCCAGCTGCGTCCCCTGAGATAAGCTGGGACGGGCTGGGACGGGGCTGCTGGCTGCATTTCGGGGAGAAGATGGGGGCTGCTGCTGCCCTGCTCCGGGCCCTGCTGCTCCTCGGGGGGCTGTGCTCAGCCCCCGCCCTGGGGCTCCTCCGGGACCCCCCACACACCTATGAGGGACCCCCCGACAGCTATTTCGGCTTCGCCCTGGATTTCCACATGACTGAGGGCAGGTAGGGAGACTCCGAGGTGCCGGGGCGGGGGATGGCATCCATTCCCCCCACCCTGACACCCAGCTCTGCCCACCCCAGGCTCAGCGTGGTGGTGGGGGCACCCCGCGCCAACACCTCCCAGCCTGGCGTGGCTCAGCCCGGCGCCGTCTTCCTCTGCTCCTGGCCCACCAACGAGACCCTCTGCCACCCCCTCCCCATGGACACTGCGGGTGCGTGGGTGCGACGGGATGATGGGTGGGTGCAGCGGGGGCTGCCAGCCCAGCACGCTCCCCCTCTCCCACTCCCCCAGGGGATGAGACCGAGACCCAAAACACCTTGAAGCTCCACACCTACAAGTCGTACCAGTGGCTGGGGGCGTCCGTGACCAGCTGGGACGGCAAACTGGTGGTGGGTGCACCCGGCGGGTGGGTGGGCACCCTTGGGGGGTGGGGGTGGTGATGGGGTGGGCACCCACCCTTTTCCCATCGCCGTTCCCATGCCCGTTCCCATCCCCATCCCCTTCCCCTTCCCCAGGCCTGTGCCCCACTGCAGCACTGGAACGCGATGGAGGGGCAGCACGAATCTTTCCGCACCCCGACGGGCACCTGCTTTGTGGGTGCCCCTGGGCTGCGGCACATCACCTGGTACTCGCCCTGCCGTGACCAGCTCATGGCCAGCGCTTACCGCGAGAGCTACTATGGTGAGGGAGGGTAGGTGGGTGGGTGGGGGCCGTGGGTGCCCCCCACCCCTGGTCGGTCTGACCCTGCCCTGTGCCCGCAGCCTATGACAAGCGCTACTGCGAGATCGGCTTCAGCGCGGCCGTCACCCGGGTGAGATGGGTGCCTGGGGGGGGGGGGGGGCAGAGTGCCCAGGGTGCTGCCGGGGATGTCCGTGAGGATGCCGCCAGGGATGCAGAGGGTGTGGCTGGGGTGTGGGTGTCAGAGTGGGGGATGCTGGGGAGGGGGGTGCCAGGATGGGAATGCCAGGATGAGAGATGCTCTGGTGGTGATGCTTGGGTGGGGGATGCCTGGGGGGGGGGGTTCCGGGATGGGGGTGCCCCAGGGTGGATGCTGATGCCAGGTCTTCCCTCAGGACGGCACGCTGGTGCTGGGTGCCCCTGGCGGGTACTACTTCATGGGTGAGTCCTGCCTGCTGGGCACTGCCACCGGGGCTGGCTGCTCCTGGGGCGCACTTTTGGGTGCACCTTTGGGTGGGCATGGCAGGAGGAGGGCACCCAGGGTGAGGCACCCAAGTACGTGCCACCCGGGGTGGGTGCCCTGTCAGCGCTGGTGCCCACCACAGTGTCCCGCAGGACTCCTGTACTCAGTGGAGGTGGATGCCATCCTCACCCGCTTCCATGGCAAGTCCCTGCTGTGGCCGGCGAGCCCAGGGCTGCCCACAGAGGAACAGGTGTCCACGGACTATGAGGACGGGTACCGGGGTGAGCAGTGGGCATGGGGCAGCCCTGCCCCATAGTCAGCTCGTGCCGTGGCACAGTGGGGGTCACCGGTGCCTGTCTCCCTGCAGGGTACTCGGTGGCTGTGGGTGAATTCGATGACAATCCCAAAACCAAAGGTAAGGCTGGGGGGGCGGGGGGAATGGGTCCTGGGCACCCCTGGGCTCCAGGGTCCCCTCCCCTCCCAAGGGCTCTGGGTTGTGCCAGCTCAGGAGTCCTGTCCGTCTCTGTGCCTCCATGCCCACCCCAGTGCCGTGGTGGGGGCACTCAGGGCTCTCGTCCCCCGCAGAGTACGTGGTGGGGGTCCCCAACAAAAGCAACACGAGGGGCGAGGTGAGTGGTGCCCAGCTGCGTGGGTTTGCCTGGTGGTGGGGACACTGCTGTGGCCGGGCACCCTGGGGTGGCAGCCCAGGACGGGGACAGGGATGGGGCCTGACGCTGCTCTGGGCAGGTGGAGATCTTCAGTGTGGGGGTGACCCTGCGCCAGCTGCGGGGCATCGCCAGTGAGCAGGTAACCCCCTGTCCTGTGCCAGCACCCCACGGCACCCTGCCCCACTGCCCTGCCACCCCACAGCACCCACTGCACCCAGCCCCCATGGCACCCTGCCCCCTGCCCCATCACCCCCAGTGCCTTTCCCACTGCCCCCAGTGCCCCCTTACCCCACTGCCCCCTTCCAGCACCCCATGGCTCCCTGGTGTCCACTGCCACCCTGCCCATTGCCCCGTCACCCCACAGCACCCAGCTGCCCGCCCCCTCCCCAGCGCTCCACAGCACCCCTGCACCCCCACCCCATAGTACCCCAGCACCCCCCAGAACACCCAGCACCTACCTGCCCCCCCCATCACCCGGTGCATCCCGCAGTGCCCCTGGCACAATCCCCCCCTGCCTCCCCTGGTGCCACCCCCCACCCGGACCCTTTCCAGGTGGCATCGTACTTTGGGCACACGGTGGCCGTGGCTGATGTCGACGGGGACGGGTGAGAGCTGGGACTGTCCTCCCCCCCACCCCAACCATCCCCCAATGGGGCACCCTGGGGTGCTGCCCCCTGCCTGGCACACCCCTGGGTGCCACCAGCCCCCAAACCTGGGGACCCTGACTCCGGTGCTGGGTGCAGGCAGGATGACGTGCTGGTGGGTGCCCCCCTGTACATGGCCCGGCGCCCCGATGGCCAGCGCAGCGAGGTGGGACGCCTCTACCTCTACCTGGGGGGGGGGCAGCGGCCCCTCAGCCAGCCCCCCCAGACCCTGACGGGCACCCACCCCTACGGCCGCTTTGCCGCCGCCATCGCCAGCCTCGGGGACCTGGACAAGGACGGCTACGGCGGTAACACCGGCCTGGCACGGGGGTGGCGGGAAGGGGGGGCTGTGCCAGGGGACATGCCACCCCCACCCGCGGTGCCCAGTCTAAACCATTGAGGAAACTGAGGCAGGAGCACCCGGGTGGGTGGCGGTGCCAGGATGGGGCACCCAGTTGGGTGCTCACATCCCCTGTGTCCCCAGATGTGGCCGTGGGTGCCCCGTTGGGGGGTGACAGCGGCAGGGGGCAGGTCTTCATCTTCCGCGGGCAGAGCGAGGGTTTGATGCCGGTGCCCACCCAGCGCCTCGACAGCCCTTTCCCTGGCCCGGCCGCCTTCGGCTTTGCCCTGCGTGGTGCCGCTGACCTGGATGGCAACGGCTACCCGGGTACGGCCCGTCATGTGGCCACCACTGTGCCATGCCGGTGCCACCTTGGTGCCACCCGCCCCATCACTGACCCCCTGCTTGTCCCTGCAGATCTGCTGGTGGGGGCTTACGGGGCATCCAAGGTGGCCGTGTACTGGTGAGTGCCCGTCCCGCCGGCTCCGGTGGCAGCATGGCCTGGGGGGTCCCTGCCCGGGTCCCCTGGCACCTCAGCGCTGTCCCCATGTCCCAGGGGACAGCCCGTGGTGGTGGCCCAGACCCAGCTGAGTGTCCCTGATGGGCTGAACCCCGAGCTCCTGGCGTGTGTCCTGCCTGGCTCTGACACCCACGTCAGCTGGTGAGCCATGTGGTGGGGACATGGCCATGGGAACGCCGCTGTTGGGACATCACCGGTGTGGGGACATTGCCCTGGGGACGGTGGCAGGTCCCTGAGCATCCCTGGGTGCTGTCCCCCTTGCAGCTTCCCCGTGGTGCTGTGCGTCAGCGTGACGGGCCAGAGCATCCCCCAGAAAATCCGTGAGTGCCGGTGTCACACAGGGGGGGACAAGGGGCGCCACCGGTGTCATCAGGGGTGGCACTGCTGCCATGTGTCCCCCCACCCACTGTGCCATGCCAGGCCTCGACGCAGACCTGCAGCTGGACCGGTTGAAGCCCAAGCTGTCCCGGAGGGTCCTGCTGCTGCAGGACCACCAGTCGTCCTGGCACAGGGTGCTGGACCTGGCCCCGGGGACACCCCCGCTGTGCCACAACCTCACCGCCTACCTCCGGGTACGGGGACGGTGCCAGCGTGGGCTGGCACGGGTGGGGACGGTGGCATCCCCAGCCCAAGGAGGGTGGGGGACAGGGATGGGGACAGTAGCATCCCCAGCCGGGATGGGGACAAGGATGGGGACAGTGGTGTCCCCAGCCCGGTGCCCACTGGGGTGCTCTGCCCATGGATCCCCCCAGGACGAAGCCGACTTCAAGGACAAGCTGAGCCCTGTCGCCCTGAGCCTGAGCCTGGCGCTGTCCGGGGGGACCCAGGGGCTGGTGCTCTACGGGGACACCCTGGTGCAGGCGCAGGTAGGGGGGGACGTGGCTGAGCTGGGGACATCGTCATGGTACCCCAGGGTGGGCTCGTCCCCACGGTTGGGCCAGGGGACATGTGGGTACCCCCACTCTGGGGCACCTGCTGCCACTGCTGTGCTCTGGCTCCATGGTCCCCAGTCTGTCCCCAGTGGCCCCAACCCCTCCCTGGGACATAGCCCCTGTCCTCTCCCTTGTCCCCAGTGCTTCTGCGGGATGTCCCCCCTGCCTCCCCTACTGTCCCTGCTCCCTCCTTGGGTCCCCCACTGTACCCATTGCCCCCCTGGGATGTGGCCCCTACCCTCCCTGCTGTCCCCAACCACTCCATGGGATGTCCCCTCCCCACTGTCCCTGCTCCCTCCTTGGGATGTCACCCCAGTGCTGCTCCCTGGGATGTCCCCCCAGTACCCTGCGCTGTCCCCAGTCCCTCCCTGGGATGTCCCCTCTCTACCCACTGTTGTCCCCAAAGACTCCCCATCCCACATCCCCCACTGCCCCCCTGTTGTCCGCCCCCCCCCCCAGACCCACATCATACTGGAGGACTGTGGCGATGACAACCTCTGCGTCCCCGACCTCCGCCTGGCCGCCGACACGTGAGCCCCCGGGTGGGTGAGGGTGGGTGCCCGGTGTCACCCTGGGGTGCTGAGCCCTGTCCCCGTGTCTCCCCCCCAGGCCCAGCAGGCGCCTGCTCATCGGGGCGGAGGCCGTGCTGCGCCTGCGTGCCAACGCCAGCAACGTGGGCGAAGGTGCCTTCGAGGCCGAGCTGCGGGTGCAGCTGCCCCCCGGCACCCACTACCAGGTGGCCCGCAGCAACATGCCGGTGGGTGCCCAGCAGTGGGGGTCCTAGGGAGCTCCCGGGGTGGGGTTGGGGCTCATACCATGCCGTTGGTGGCCATCACCCTCCATGTGGGTGCCCGGTGGTGATGGGTGCCAGCGGGTGCAGAGGGTGGGGGGGCTTACACCCTGCTCTTGGACCACGCAGGTCCCCGGGGTGGTTGGTGCATGGTGGGGGGGTCCATGATGTGTCACCCCCCCGTGTCTGCACCCCATAGGGGCAGGAGAAGCTGAGCTGCAACCCCAGGAAGGAGAATGGGACCCACGTGGTGCTCTGCGAGTTGGGCAACCCCATGAAAGCGGGTGCCCAGGTAAGGGAATGTGGGTTTGCCCCGGCTGCGCCCATCACCCTGGCGTCGGGGCTGGGCATGGCCCGTGGCGGTGGTGGTGGGTCACCCACTCACCCTCCTGCTGCCTTCCCAGATCACCGTGGACATGGAGCTGAGCGTGTCTGGGCTGGAGGACATGGGTGATGCCATCACCTTCCAGCTCCAGCTGCGGAGGTGACACTGTGCCAACCCCCCGTCCTCCATTGGGACCTGGGCACCTGGGACTTGGTGGCCTCAGCGTGTCCCCAGACTCAGTGGCCATCCCTCACCCCAACTGTGTCCCCACAGCAAGAACAGCCCCAGCTCCACCAACACGTCGGTGACGGTGACGGTGCCCGTGGAGGCGCAGGCGGAGATGGAGCTGCGAGGGTGAGGGTCTGGGGGGGCATGGGGGACCGGGGGGGGATCACGGGGGGACACTGACCCCCCTTTCCTGCCAGCAACTCCCTGCCTGCCACCATGGTGCTGCCCGTGAGCTGGCACAAGGTGGAGGGCAGCCGGCGGCTGGAGGACCACGGCATCAAGGTGGAGCACGTCTACCAGGTAGGGTGCTGCACCCATGGGTGCCTGGGGGACTGTTCCCTCTGTCCCCTCTCCGTTGTCACCTCACTGTCCTCCCCCAGATCCACAACAAGGGTCCCAGCACCGTCAGCGGGGTCACCCTGCGCCTCACCGTCCCCCACCAGCTGGGTGGCCGCACTCTGCTCTACCTGCTGGAGCTGGGCACCGAGGGGGGCATGAACTGCACCAACCCACCCGGCCTCAACGCCGAGCAGGTAGGGTGCTGCCTGGGGACCGGCACCCACCTGCTGGGTGCTGGGTGGGTGTCAAGGTGGTGTCCCCCCCACCCTTTTATTTCCTTCCAGCTGGAGATCCCCCACCCCACGGGCGCAGCACCCCGAAATGGCACCCACCGGCGGGAGCGCAGGGAAGTGGAGGAGCCGCCGGGTGCTGGGCTGGAGGAGCCCATCCCCGTGGTGAGCGGGTGCTCCCTGGGGACCCGCAGCCCATGATGGGTGCGGGGGCTGGGGGGGTGCTCCCCAGGGTGCTGGGGCGGGGGTCAGGGTGATGCCCGCCGTGTCCCGCAGGACTGCAGCAACGCCACGTGCGTGGACATCACCTGCTGGGTGCCCAGCCTGGCCAAGGACCAGCGGGCGATGGTGAGCGTCCGTGCCCTGCTCTGGATGGACACCCTGCAGCAGGTACTGTCCCCTGTTGGGGACAGGGAGGGGACAGGGCTGGCACTGCGTCCCTAGGGTGTCCCCGCCATGTCCCCTCCTGCAGAGTGGTCCCAGGGGACCTGCAGAGAGCAGGCCTGGGAACGCTGGGTGCAGGGTTGTGGGTGCCCCGTTGGCTGCCAGCACCCCTGATGCCATGTCCCCATCTGTCCCCACGTGTCCCATGTCCATCCCCAGCGGGAACACCTCCTGAAGCAGTTCCTCATCCATTCGCAAGCTTGGTTCAACACCTCGGCCATGCCCTACCGCGTCCTGCCTCGCGTCCTGCCCGCCGGCGAGGCCAAGGTAGGGCTGGCACAGGCTGGGGGGGGGGGGGAATGACACAGGGACAGGCTGTGGTGGCAGTGGTGTCACCCATCCATCCTTCCGCAGGCTGTCACCAAGGTGGTGCGTGCCAGCCCCGGGGGCGAGGGGGCCGTGCCGGTGTGGTGGGTGGTACTGGGGGTCCTAGCCGGGCTCCTGCTCCTCACCCTCCTCATCCTCCTCATGTGGAAGGTACGTGGGGGGGACAACGACACTGGGGACACCGGTGACACCCCGTCATGCTGGTGGGACCCCAATGGCACTGAAGTGACCCATGAAATGGGAGACCCAGCCCTGGGGGTGGGGGCTGTGGGCACAGGGTGGGGGGCAGCACTAGGAGTGATGCCATGGGGGTCCCCTGGGCGTGACGCCATGGGGTCCCCTGGGGGTGACGTCGTGGGGTGCCCCGGGGCAGAGTTGTCACCGTGTCCCTCTTCCAGGCGGGTTTCTTCAAGAGGACACGGCCACCGACCGAGGAGGACATGCAGGAGCTGGCGCCCAGCCAGGCCCAGGAGCCGGAGGGTGCCCAAGGCTAGTGGGGTGCCCCTGCCCCCCCACCCCACGGCATGTCCCCCAGCCCAGCCCCCGTGTCCCCAGCACCCCTGGGTGCCAATGGGGCACAGCACTTATGTCCCCTCCCCAACGTCCCCAGTACCCCTGGGTGCCAGTGGGGTCCAGCACCCCACTGCTGGTCCTGGGCAATAAACCTCTGCCTGGCACCCTGGTGGCTCCTGTGGGGTGACATGGGGGTGCCCCCCCTTGGGACCTGTGCCGGGGGGGGGGGGCTGGGGAGGGGACAGGACAGCTGTGGGGGTGAATAGGGACAGGGGGTGCCTTTTGGGGACCTCCGTGTTCCTTTTGGGGTGCCCCAGGGACCTGTGTGCCTCCACACAGGCCTGGCGGGTGGGTGCTGGGGGGGGGCACAGGGGTGCTGGGGGGCAGGAAATGGGGATCGAGGGTGGGGGGCTGGTACCGGGTGGGTGCCAGGGTGGGGGGAAGGTGGGTGTGGTGGCAGTGTTGGGGGGTCAGTGCTGGGGACTGGTGCAGTGCTGGGGGGCCGGTACTGGGGTGGTTGGTGCTGGGGGGGGGTGCAGTGTTGGGGTGCTGGTGTGGTACTGGGGGGTGGGTGCTGGTACCGGGGTCAGTCCCGGGATGCTGGTGCTGGTACTGGGGGCCGATACTGGGGCTCGAGGCGGTACCAGGGGTGGATCCTGGGATGCTGGTGCTGGCACTGGGTGTCGGTGTCGGTACCAGGGTCAGTCCCGGGATGCCGGTGCTGGTACGGTGGGGTCGGTGCCGGTACCGGGGGTGGGTAAGAGGGGGTGGGCGCCGGTACCGGGGTCAGTCCTGGGATGCCGGTGGGGTACCGGTTGCTGATCCTGGGGCTCGAGGCGGTACCGGGGCCAGTCCCGGGATGCCGGTGCCGGTACCGGGGGTGGGTAACAGGAGGTGGGTGCCGGTACCGGGGTCAGTCCCGGGGTGCCGGTGCCGGTACCGACCCCCGGTGCCGGGACTCGGGGCGGTCCCGGGGGTGGGTCCGGGGGTCCGGGGCGGTGCCGGGGGGTGGGGGCCGGACCGGGGCGGGGCGGGCGGCCGTGCCCGGCGGCTCCGGCAGGTGGAGCCCGGTCCCCGCGGCGGCGGCGGCGGCGGCGGCTGGCGGAGCGGGCCGGGCCGGGCGGGCCGGAGCATGGCGGGGTAACGGTGCGGAGCGACCATGCGGCCCCGCCGCCTCCTGCCGCCGCTGCCGGTGCTGCTGCTGCTGGTGGCCGCGGGCGGGCGGCGGGCGCGGGGCGCGGCGGAGCCGGGAGCGCACGGTGAGAGCGGCCTTTGTGTGCGGGGGGCGGCGGCGGCGGCGGCGGGGGGAGGCGCCCGCCCCCGCCCCGACCCGCCCCGACCCCCGGCGGCCCCTCCATCCCCCCCCCATCCCCGCCTGCCTGACCCCCATCCCGCCGGGGACCGGCCCCCCCCACCCCGGTCCGGGTCCCCCATCCCCGGGTCCGCCTTCCGCCCCCCCCCGCTCCCCGCCCCGGTCTGTCTGTCTGCTCCCCCCGCCGCCCCGTCTGTCTGTCCGTCTCCCCCTCTCCCCGGGCGGTTCCGGCTACCGGCGGGCATAGGGTGCTGGGTGGGGGTCCTGGGAAGCGCCTGGGGGGTGCAGGAGGGTGGGTGGGGGTCCTTGGTGGTGGCAGGGGGGGGTGCAGCTGGGTGGGTGGGGGTCGTGGGCAGAGCTTGGGGGTGCAAGAGGGTGGGGGCGGTCTCAGGCCGTGGGGTGCGGGATGGTGGGTGGGAGGCCCCGGGCAGTGCCAGGGGAAGCAGCGTGATGGGTGGGGGTCCCAGGCCAGCAGGTGCCAGGATGGCGGGTGGAGGTCCTGGGCAGCGCCTGGGGGTGCAGGAGGTTAAATGGGGGCCCTGGGCAGAGCTTGGGGGTGCAGGAGGGTGGGTGGGGGTCCTGGGCAGAGCCGGGGATACGACATGGTGGGTGGGGATCCCACGCTATGGGGTGCGGGATGATGGGTGGGTGGTCCTAGACAGAGCTCAGGGGTGCAACAGGGTGGGTGGGGGGCCCAGGCTGTGGGGTGCAGGATGATGGGTGGGGGTCCTAGACAGAGCTTGGGGGTGCAACAGGGTGGGTGGGGGGCCCAGGCTGTGGGGTGCAGGATGATGGGTGGGGGTCCTAGACAGAGCTTGGGGGTGCAACAGGGTGGGTGGGGGGCCCAGGCTGCAGGGTGCAGGATGATGGATGAGGGTCCTAGACAGAGCTTGGGGGTGCAACAGGGTGGGTGGGGGTCCTGGGCAGTACCAAGGGATGCGACATGGTGGGTGGGGGTCTCAGGCCAGGGACTACAGGAGGAAGGGAGGCAGGGTGGGTGGGGGTCCTGAGCAGCACCCAGGGGTGCAGGATGGTGGTGCATCCTGGGCAGGGTGCGGGGGTCACCCCACTGCAGGCACCTCTGCCCGCTCTCAGTAGGCAGGGTGGGCCTTGGGGTGCAGCGTGCCTCTTTGGGGTCCCCGTGGCTCCTGTGACCCCCCACCCGCACCCCAAACCCACCTGGCAGTGCCCATGTGCCAGGGCAAAGTGTGCCTGGGGGGTGAGGCGGGGGGCAGTGGGGTGAGGGGGGTCCCTGACCCTGGCATGGCCGTGGCCCTGACCTGCCCGTGCTGGCTCAGCTTTCCAGCTGGGGTCACCAGTACCCATGCCCATCCCCTTGGGGTGACAGCGGTGACAGAGTGCAGGGCTGGATGCCTGGGTCCCACTCCCACCCGGGTGCCCCCACCCACCCATCATGGAGCCGTGGGGTCATACTGGGAGGCACTGGGGAGCTGGCAGGGTGCCAGCGTGCCCCACAGTGGCCGTGCCACCGGCTGGGGACTCCTTGGCGGTGGTGGTGGGGCTTCTGCCCGTGGGAGCAGAGAGTGGGGGACTGTACACCCCATGCTGGGGGGTGGCACCTTGGCCCCCCCTCTCCAGAAGACACGGAGGGTGGGGTGGCCGTTGGTGCCAGCTGTCCCCCGGCAGCTGCAGGTGGCCGGCATGTGGCCGCAGGGACATTCCTGCCCCCCTAGTGCCGGCTGTCCCTGGTATGTGGGGGGAATGCCCCAATCCCGCCCCCCCCCGTCCCCCCCCAACTCATCACCAAAGCAGCTGCTGCAAATTCCTCCCCTCGCCCATTGCCACATCTGGGCAACATCTGGGTGGAGGGGGCGAGGGGGAGGCAGGGGAGGGTTGGCTTGCCCAGTGGCGCGAGGGCTTTTGGGGGGCAGGATGCTGCCGGGGGGGGACGACACGGGGTCCCGAAAGCGCCCGGGGCTGTGGGATGAAGGAGGTCGTTGCCAGGGTGACAGCGCCTGAGCCGGGCCGGCTGCCAAGGGCTGCGGGCTCATGCGCAGGATGGCGCCGGCACGGGGGGGGGGGGGGCCGGGGGCACGGGAGGGTGTGGGGTTCCCCAACCCCCCCGCAGCTGTGCCCATCCCACCCTGCATCGGGGACTAGGGTGGGGGACCTGTCCCTGGGCTGCTGGTGAGGCCCACTGGGATGGAGACCCCCCCAAACTCGTGACATGTGTGACGTGCACCCTGAGGGGGAATGGCCTTGCCTGGCCCCTTGCAGGGGATTTTGGGAAGGACGCGACTTGGTGGCCCCACCGGCGTGGGCACGGCTCCCTGGAGCAATTAGCCCCCATCCACCCGCTTCAGAGGGGCACAGGGGTGATGCCCATGCCCCCCAGGACAGTGCCCGCTGTCCTGCTGGGATGGTGCCCGGCGTCCTACTTGGATGGTGCCCACAAACCTGCCAGCAAGGTGCCTGCTACCCTGCTGAGATGGTACCTGTGACCTTACTGGGGTAATGCCCATGACCCACTGGGATGGGTCCCACCATTCTGCTGATATGGGTCCCACCACCCTGCTGGGATGGTGCCCATGACACACCGAGATGGGTCCCACCACCCTGCTGGGATGGTGCCCGTGACCCACCAGGATGGATCCTACCACCTTGCTGAGACAGTGCCCCCCACCCCATCCACAGGGCACACTGTGGGGTACCCGTCGGCACGAGGGGTGCCCCATGCCCGCACCCACGTGTCGCCCGTGTCCCCGCAGAGGTGCTGCTGAAGGTGCAGGTGTACGAGAGTGGGACGCTGGCCCCGCTGCCCCAGGCCACCCTGGAGGTCTTCGGCAACCGCAGCTCGCTGGCGGCCGGCACCACCGACCACGAGGGCACCGGCGTCCTGCCCGTCCCCTACCGCCTGGGCACCTGGGTCCTCGTCACCGCCACCCGCCGCGGCTACGTCACCGCCTCCGTCCCCTGGCGTGTCAACAAGCTGCCGCGTGAGTGACCGGGACCCCCAGCCCTTATGGGGGACCCCAACGCCTTACTGGGGGGACTCTGAACGCTTATGGGGGGACCCCAAACCTTTACTGGGGGACCCCTGCTGCCTCGCTGGGTGACTCATATGGAGGGTCCCCAGTCTTGTCCTGGGGAGCCCCAACCCCTTACTGGGGGGCTCTGAGCCCTTATGGGGGACCCTGAGTCTTCACTGTGGGAGTCTGTTCCTTACGAGGGACTCTGATCTCTTACAGGGGCCCTGACCCCTTACTGGGGGAACTGGTCCCTTACTGGGGGCCTCAACCCCTTATGGGGGGGCCCAAGCCCTTCATGTGGTCCCTCATTCCTCCCTTACTGGGCGGGGGAGGCTCCAATCTCTTACTGGGAGCCTTTGGTCTCTTCCTGGGGACCCCGAATCCCTTCCTGGGGACCCCAGTACTTTCCTGGGGCCCCAGTCCCTTCCTGGGGACCCCAAAGGGATTTTGGGGAGGACAGTCCCTTATTGAGGGGTGTTTGAGGGCATCCAGCCCCTTTGGGAGGGGACAGCCATGTCCTGGTGGCCCCGAAGTCCCCCCATCCTGGGCTGGGGGGGCCGGGGGGGCACCCTGGGCTGGGTGCCAGCCCTTGTCCCCAGGGCCAGCGCGGGGCGGGGGGGACAGCGCGGGGCAGCATCCATGGGGTCACCTTGCTGGGGGGGTGGGACACGTGGGAGCGCTCAGCTGGGGGGGTGCGCAGGGATGGGGGGTGCACAGGGATGGGGGTGCAGCATTGGGGGTGTGCAGGGATGGGTGTGCGGGGTTGGGGGTGCGCGGGGATGGGGTGCACAGGGATGGGGGTGCATGTGGTGGGTGAGGCTGGGGACACGGGGGTGCGCAAGGAGCGGGGAGCGCTGCGGATTTGGGGTGTGCAAGGATTGGGGTGTGCATGGGTGTGCCAGGACTGGGGGTGTGCAAGGGCATGGTGGCACACAGGGATTGGGAGGCTGGGGGGTGCAAGGATTGGGGTGTGTAAGGATTGGGGTGCTTGGGCTGTGTGAGGGCTGGGGTGTGCAAGGGTTGGGGACAGGCACGGACGTGCCAGGCCTGGACTGTGTGCAAGGATGGGGGTGTGCAGGGGGGGCGCCCCCACGCTGCCCGCTGCCTGCCACCGCCTGTCCCTCCCTGTCCCCGTCCCTGTCCCCATGTCCATCCCACCCCTTGATGCCCTATTCCCCCCCTCCCCACCCACTCTGTGGGGCCCATCACCCCCCTCTCCCCATCAGCACCCCCCCTCCTCCTCCCCAGCCCCCCCCAACTTGGGGGGCCGGGGGGGGAATATTTTTGGGGTCCCCCCCATCACCCCCCCCCTTGCAGTCTACGCCTCCATCAGCCTCTACCTGCTCCCTGAGCGCCCCGCCACCCTCATCCTCTACGAGGACCTGGTCCAAATCCTCCTGGGATCCCCAGGTGAGCGATGGGAACGGAGAGCGGGGTGGGTGGCACCACCGTCACCCTTGGGTGCTGCCACCCACCTTGTCTCCCCCCCTGCCCCCTTACCCAGGTGCCCGGGGGCAGCCGTGGGCGCAGTTCCCCCGGCGGGCAGCCCGCCTGCCCCGCAGCTCCACGTACAGCCAGCTCGCCGCGTCCCTCACCGCCGCCACCGGCCCCAGCCTGACCCGCGCCTTCCCCACCTTCCTCGGGGCCGAGCAGGACGGCAGCGGTACGGGGACACCGGTGGGACTTTTTGGGGTTACGCAGAAGATGCCCCGTGAGGGATCCCGTCCGTATGTCACCGTCGCTTGTCCCTGCAGCCAATGCCACCTGGCTGGAGCTGGCGCCCGTGGCAGCTCTCAGCGTCCATCTCTTCACCGGGAACGGGACGGAGGTGCCGCTGGCCGGCCCCGTCCAGCTGTCCGTCCCTTTGGCCCCTGACGCCGGGCCCGTGGTGGCCACCAGCGTGCCGGCCTGGAGGTTTGACCCCAAGAGCGGTGAGCGCTGGTTGAGGGGGAGGGTGGCAGAGGGGTGACACGGCTCCCGTGGGGCTTGGCGGCGGTGCCGGTGATGAGTTTGGGGGGTCTCAGCCCACCGCGGTGGTGTGTGTGGGGGGGAACGGACGTGTCTCCCTGCAGGGCTGTGGGTGCGTAACGGGACGGGGCTGATCCGTAAGGAAGGCCGGCAGCTCTACTGGACCTTCGTCTCCTCCCAGTTGGGATACTGGGCAGCAGCTCTGCCCTCTCCCAGCACAGGTAGGGTGACACCTGTGGGTGCCCCCAGCCTGGGTCCCACTGTCCCCATCGCCCTGGGGATGGGCTGTCCTGGGGGGGGGGGGAGGACAGCCATCCCATGGGGTGCTGGTGGGTGCAGCCCCTGCAGTGCTTTTACGGGGGGGTGGGGGGGGTTGCCCATGTCCCGTCTGACCTCACTGTCCCCCAGGGCTGGTGGCGATGGCGGCGGGCGTGACGGACATCACCACCTACCACACCATCTTCCTGCTGACCATCCTGGGCGCGCTGGCCCTGCTCGTCCTCATCCTCCTCTGCCTCCTCATCTACTACTGCAGGTCAGCACCCCCCGCCCAGCACCCCCATGGCTTGCGGGGGGGGGGGGTCACACACCACCTGGCACCCTACAGCTGGGTATGGGGAAGGGGGGCAGGGGGCACCACCCTCCCAGCACCCCTGAGTACCCTATAGCTGGCTGGCGGGGGGGGGATCACCACTATTTGGGACCCCCAGGTGCCCTGTAGCTGGCGTGGGAGGGGGACATCACCCCAGGTGCCCTATAGCTGGCTGGAGCCCCCTCCTCTAGCACCCTACAGCAGTGAGGGAGGTGGGTGGGGGACCCCAGTACCCTCCTTATGCCCCCCCCCCGCCTCCACGGGGTGACCCCACCACCGTCTCCCCGCAGGCGCCGGTGCCTGAAGCCGCGGGCGCAGCACCGCAAGCTGCCGCTGCCGGGGCCGCTGGACGCCGCTCGGCGGGACCAGGCCACCTCGGTGTCCCAACTGGACCTCCTCTGCGGTGGCAGCCACCTGGAGACGGCGTCCTCGGGGGGGGACACCGACCTCCCCACCCCCGGTTTACCCCCCCCCACCCGCGACCTCCCCACCGCTCGGCCGGACTTCTTCCAACCGCCGGCCCCCCCCCAACTCCGTACCGGCCCCCGGACCCCCGCCGGCACCCTGGCACCCCGCCGTCGCCAGCCCCCCGCCCCGGAGGACTATGGGCGCCCCGGCGAAGCCTTCGGCCTCAGGGCCGCCCGCTCGGTCGACGGGCTGCAACCGCCGGATGAGCATCCCCGGGGGACCCCCGCTTTCCCCCCCCGGCCTCCCTCGCCCCCAGTGTTTTCCCGTTACGGGGGGCAGCCAACCGAGCACCCGCTGCCCGAGCCCCCCCCTCGCCCACCCTCGCTGGCCCCCCCGGGTCCCCTCCTCCTCTGCGGCCCCCTGGACCGGGGCGGGGGGCCCGAGGACGTCTACCGGGGGGTGATGCCCACCCTCCTCATCCCCGCCCGGTACATGCGCCTGGCCCCCGGCGAACCGGAGGGTGCCCCCGAAAGCGATGGGGGACCCGGTTCGACGGCGGCGACAGCCGCCCCGCCGCCCCCGCCGTCCGCTGGGCAACCCTTTGAGGAAGGGGAAAATTGGGGGGGGGCTCGTGCCCCCCAACCGGTGAGCGGCTCGGTGGCCATCCCGGTGCTGCTGGACGGGTCGGCGGTGGCCCAGCTCAACGGGGAGCTGCAGGCGCTGGCGGGGCAGCAGTTATTAGAATTGGGGGGGCCCCCCCCTCCAAGAGCTTGGTTCGTCTCCTTGGACGGCCGTTCCTCCCAGGTCCGGCATTCCTACATCGATCTGCAGGGCGGCGAAAGGGGGTCCGGCCCTGCGCCCCCCCCCCGCCTCCCCCGGGGAGTCGGAGGTGGGGGGGAGGACGGAGGGACCCGACCCCCCCTGCCCGTCGCCTCCCCCGAGGACAGCTCGCTGGCCCCCTTGCTGGAAGCGGGGAGCGGGGGGCGACGGGGGGGGGGCAGCGGGCGCAGCAGTGCCAGCGAAGCCCCCCGTGACTCCCTGACCAGCCCCGAGGAGGAAGCGCTGGCGGAGGCAGGCGAGGGGGGGGACGAGGGGGGCGACCGTAAAAGCCCCTGGCAGAAGCGGGAGGAGCGGCCGCTGATGGTCTTCAATGTCAAGTGAGTGGTGGCATGGCCGGGGTGTGTGTGGGGGGGCTCTGGCCTTGTCTGGGGGGGGTGGTGGGATGGTGGGTACGCTGCTACTGTCGTCACCCTAGCCCACCCTCGTCCTCTCCTGCCACCATCCTGTCCCATCCCACCACCATCTCATCCCACCACCATGCCACCATCCTGTCTTGTCCCTGTCCTACCCCCCCCCCAACATCACAACCCACCACTGTCCTCCTGTCCTGCCACTGTCCCCTTCCACGACCATCCCTGTCCCACCAGTCATCCCACCCTGCCCCATCCCTTGTCCCCATCCCCTGCCAGGGGAGGGGACAGAGGGACAAGCCCCAGGTCCCCTGTGTGCTTGCCCCCCCTGCCCCGGGTATCATGTCCCCCCCATGGCACTGGGGTCTGCCACATGGGGTCCTGCACCCACCATATTGCCCTTCATCTCCCTGTCTTTTGGGGAGTGGGTGGGGTGGGACAAGAACTACATGTCCCCCCCATGGCCTGAAGCATGTCCCCACTTGTGTCCCTGCAGGGCGGGGGGGGCTGGCACTGCCCCCCGGGCCAGCGGTGCCTCCAAGCTGCCATAGGAGCTGGGGGGGGGGGCCCTGTCCCTCCCCAACCTCGACCCCCCAGCCCCATGGCTTTGGATTTTAATCATGTTTCTAAACGTTTTCTACGAGGCAAGGATGAAGAGGGGCCAGTGGGGACTGGGCTGGCGGTGGGGGGGGACATGGGGACCCCCCCCCGGGCACCGCCTGTACCTGGCCGGGCTGGACAGGGAGCTGCTGCCTGCACCTGCCTGCACGTCCCTGCCTGTTCGTTAGATGGCATTAATATATTAAAAAAAAAAAAACAAAATAACTCCCTGCCTCTGCTTCCTGCCTCAGTTTCCCCCCCCTGCCCTGAGGAGCTAGGGAATGGGGTTTGTCCTAAAAACCTTTTATTGGGGTGATGACACCCTTAGAGGGTCTCCAGGGACATCAGAGCAGCACCCTGTGGGGCGCAGGCAGGTCCCAGCGCTGGGGGCTGCACCCCCAACCCCCCCCAGTGCAGCGGGACCCCCCAGGACAGCAGTGACGGCCATCGGAGCAGCAGGAGCCCTGCAAAGAGATACAGGATGAAGGGGAGAGGGAGTGGGGAGGGGAATGATGCCACCCAGACCTCCACCCTGCTGCCCCCCCCACTAACCTGGCTGAAGGGGCAGCACCCCCAGGAGCCCCCCCGGCTCCGGCAGCACTGCTGCCCGCTGCGGCAGGCGCGGGCAGCATCGCAGGGCACCGGGGCACCGGGCTCGGTGCCGGTGGCTCGCAGCAGGGCTGGTGGGAGGATGGGTGCCTGGCGGGGGGGCGCGGGTACCCGGAGCGGTGACGTGGGTGCTCGTAGCAGTGGGGTGGGTGCCAGCAGCTTCTCGCAGCTCTGGGTGGCCACGTTGCAGGTGTAGCCTCGGGGGCAGCAGTGCTGGTGGTCCCCGCAGCAGACAGCCTGAGGGGGACAGGAGGGCGGGAGAGGCTGGGCTCAGCGGGGCACCCAGGTGGCCGGGGGACCCAAGCATCCAGGTATTTGGGGGTCCTAGGGGTCTGGGTACCATCCTGAACCCCCCAACGTCATGTGCCCCCTGCCCCCCCAGCCCTGCTCATGCCCAGCAGCAGCCCCAGGGACAGCTGGACCCTGTCCCCAAGGTGCCAACAGAGCCCCCATGGAGGGGGGGTATGTGTGTGTGTGCAGTGATGGAGGTGGGGGAGTCCACATCCCTGTCCCCAAAGGGCCACACCCCAAGTCCCACTCTTCCCCAAGCCCCCCCATTCCATCCCCAAAACCTGGTGCCATGATACAGCCCCCCCCCCCCCAAACCTGCTCCAGCGGGCAGCACCCCCAGGTGCCCAAGCTCAGCCGGCAGCACGTGTTCCCATCAGGGCAGCTCCTCTCCTTGTCACACTGCACGTCCTTCCCTCGGGTCAGCGCCGGGGTCTTCTGCACCCAGGGCAAGCGGCCCCCCCCCTCCTGCAGGCAGCTGCCCCCTACTGGGTCGCAGGTGTAGCCCTGGGGGCAGCAGTGCACGTGGTCGGGGCAGCAGACGGCCTGGGGGGGCAAGAAGGGATTCTGAGCCCAGCCTGACCCCCCCGGGGACTCCCAGCTCCATGCCTGGGGACCCCCAGGGGACAAACTGTGCCCCCTCCCTACCTGTTCCTGCCCTCCCTTGTCCCCTGTCGTCCCCCCCCGTCCCAGACTGGCTCCATCCCCACTTTTGGGGGAATATGGGGACCCCCTCATCACTTTTGACCCCCCTCAGTGGGACACACAAAGGTCCCAAGCACCTTGGGGGGCTTGTTTCCCTTCATCACCTCCCACCACTGGAGCCCCAAACTGGTCCCAGTTAGCAGAGGGGGTCTGACTGGCGGCCCAGCAAAAGGGCCTGGTGTCACCCCCATCCCCATGGGACATTGTGGGGGGGTAGGAGCCCTCCCTGTCCCTCATGGGGGACAGGGAACATCTGCCTTCATCCCACCCAGGGGACAGGGCACATCTGCCTGTCCCAGGGGGCACAGGGGACCCCCGCTCTTGTCCCTCCTGGGGCACAGACCCCCCTGTACCCCCATACCTCCTCCAGTGGGCAGCACCCCCAGGCCCCCGAGCTGAGCCGGCAGCACGTGTTCCCGTCGGGGCAGCTCCTCTCCTCATCACACTGCACGTCCTTCTCTTGGGCCAGTGCTGGTGTCTTCTGCACCCAGGGCAAGCGGGTGGCCAGTGCCGAGGTCTTCTGCACCCAGGGCAAGCGGCCCCCCGCCTCCTGCAGGCAGCTGCCCCCTACTGGGTCGCAGGTGTAGCCCTGGGGGCAGCAGTGCACGTGGTCGGAGCAGCAGACGGCCTGGGGGGGGGGCAAGAAGGGGGGCCTGAGCCCAGCCTGACCTCCCAGGGACCCGCAGCTCCATGCCTGGGGACCCCCAGGGGAGAAACTGTGCCCCCTCCCTACCTGTTCCTGCCCTCCCTTGTCCTCTGTCCCCCCCCCATCCCAGCCTGGCTCCCTCCCTCCTTGGAGGGTGTTTTATGGGGACACCCCCCCATTCTCCCCCAGCAGGACAAGGCCAGGTGCCCAAGCATCCCAGTGGCCTCGTGCCCCTTCATCACCTCCCACCACTGGAGCCCCAAACTGGTCCCAGTTAGCAGAGGGGGTCTGACTGGGCAGCCAGCAAAGGGGCCTGGTGTCACCCCCATCTCCATGGGACATTGCGGGGATTGGAGCCCCGGGCTGGCCACATCCTTTATGGGGGAGAGGGGACATTGGCCCTCACTGCACCCAGTGCACAGGGGACATCTGACCCTGTCCCTGCTGGGGGACAGGGGACATCAGCCATTGTCCTCCCCAGGGCACAGGGGACATCTGCTCCATACCGCGGGTCAAGGGTGGGTCTCTCTTAGGGGACAGGAGGTGGCAGTGACCTGTTGAACATCTCCACATCCCCAGGATCGGTGCTTCAGCTGCTCAGGGTCCCTCGATCCACATTCCCCCTCCAAGGACAACTTGGGAGCCCCCTGGTCTCAATTCCATCCCAGGGCCCCCCGGTCCCCTGAGTGCCTGTCCCCCCACCCTGCTGAGGACCCCAGCATGATATGGGGACCCCCATCCCCGTGGGCAAGGTCCCCCCAAACCTCCTCCAGCGGGCAGCACCCCCAGGTGCCCGAGCTCAGCCGGCAGCACGTGTTCCCATCGGGGCAGCTCCTCTCCTTGTCACACTGCACGTCCTTCCCTCGGGTCAGCGCCGGGGTCTTCTGCACCCAGGGCAAGCGGCCCCCCCCCTCCTGCAGGCAGCTGCCCCCTACTGGGTCGCAGGTGTAGCCCTGGGGGCAGCAGTGCACGTGGTCGGGGCAGCAGACGGCCTGGGGGGGCAAGAAGGGATTCTGAGCCCAGCCTGACCCCCCGAGGACTCCCAGCTCCATGCCTGGGGACCCCCAGGGGACAAACCGTGCCCCCTCCCTACCTGTTCCTGCCCTCCCTTGTCCTCTGTCCCCCCCATCCCAGCCTGGCTCCATCCCCACTTTTGGGGGAATATGGGGACCCCCTCATCACTTTTGACCCCCCTCAGTGGGACACACAAAGGTCCCAAGCACCCTGGGGGGCTTGTTTCCCTTCATCACCTCCCACCACTGGAGCCTCAAACTGGTCCCAGTTAGCAGAGGAGGTCTGACTGGGGGGCCACCAAAAGGGCCTGGTGTCACCCCTACCTCCATGGGACATCGGGGGGGGGGGCCCTGCACCTGGCCTTGGCCCTCCTGGAGGACAGGGGACATTGGCCCTCGTTCTTCTAGGAGCAAGAGGACATCTAGCATTGGTTCTCCTGGGAGACAGGAGACATCAGCCTTTGTCCCACCCAGGGTACAGGGGACACCTGCCCCGAACCACGGGTCTGTCCTGGGGAACAGGAGGTGGCAGTGCCCTGTTGAACGTCCCTGTGTCCCCAGACCCTGTGCTCCAGCTGCTTGGGGCCCCTTGAGCCATGCCCCCCCCCCCTCAGGAACACACCAGGACCCCCTGGGATCTCAGCCCAGCCCAGGGCACCCTGCTTGCTCCCCTGGGTGCACCACCCCAACTCCCACCCCGCTGGGGACCCCAGCATGACCTTGTCCCCATATGGGGACCCCCGTCCCTGTTGGCAGTGTCCCCCTGAACCTGCTCCAGCGGGCAGCACCCCCAGGTGCCCAAGCTCAGCCGGCAGCACGTGTTCCCATCAGGGCAGCTCCTCTCCTTGTCACACTGCACGTCCTTCCCTCGGGTCAGCGCCGGGGTCTTCTGCACCCAGGGCAAGCGGCCCCCCCCCTCCTGCAGGCAGCTGCCCCCTACTGGGTCGCAGGTGTAGCCCTGGGGGCAGCAGTGCACGTGGTCGGGGCAGCAGACGGCCTGGGGGGGCAAGAAGGGATTCTGAGCCCAGCCTGACCCCCCGAGGACTCCCAGCTCCATGCCTGGGGACCCCCAGGGGACAAACCGTGCCCCCTCCCTACCTGTTCCTGCCCTCCCTTGTCCTCTGTCCCCCCCATCCCAGCCTGGCTCCATCCCCACTTTTGGGGGAATATGGGGACCCCCTCATCACTCTCGTCCCCCCTCAGTGGGACACACAAAGGTCCCAAGCACCCTGGGGGGCTTGTTTCCCTTCATCACCTCCCACCACTGGTGCCCCAAACTGGTCCCAGTTAGCAGAGGGGGTCTGACTGGCGGCCCAGCAAAAGGGCCTGGTGTCACCCCCATCCCCAAGGGACACTGGGGGAGTGGGAGCCCTCCCTGTCCCTCATGGGGGACAGGGAACATCTGCCTTCATCCCACCCAGGGGACAGGGCACATCTGCCTGTCCCAGGGAGCACAGGAGACCCCCGCTCTTGTCCCTCCTGGGGGACAACCCCCCCTGTACCCCCATACCTCCTCCAGTGGGCAGCACCCCCAGGCCCCCGAGGTGAGCAGGCAGCACGTGTTCCCGTCGGGGCAGCTCGTCTCCTCGTCACACTTCACATCACCAGCTGGGGACAAGGGGACAGTCAGAGCCGGTGTCCCCTCCCTGGGCGAGGACAGGGGTGGCTACCCCCCGGGGGGGGTCCTCACCTTTGGGGAGGGATGCCAGGGACCGTTCTGACGTGCACGTGGAGCGCTCCAGGTCGCAGACAGTGCCTTGCGGGCAGCAGTGCTGCCCATCACTGCAGCACACCGCCTGCCCGGGGGAGAGCCCACCGTCGGTGTCTGCCAGACCCCTGCCCGCCCTGCCCACCCAGGGGGTCCCAGCGGTGACAAGGACAGGGTGGGCTGCCAGTGTGGGGGGTGACTGGGACAGGGTGCCTGGGACAGGGTACTCAGCATGGGGTGCCTGGTGCAGGGTGCTCAGTATGGGCTGCTTGTACGGGGCACCTGGCATGGGGTGTACGGTACTGGGTGCCTGGCATGTGGTGCTCAGTGCAGGGTGCCCAACATGGGATGCTCAGGACAGGGTGCCTGGTGTGGGGCGCTCAGTACGGGCTGCCAGTACAGGGCAGCTGCCGTGGGGTGGCCAGTATGGGGTAGCTGGCATGGGGTGCTTGGGACACAGCGCCTGATACAGGGTGCTGGGCATGGGGTGCTCAGTGCCGGGTGCCCGGCATGGAGTCCTTGGTATGGGGTGCCTGCTGTGGGTTGGTGGGCACGGGGTGTCTGGCATAGGACGTTTGGGACAGGCTGCCTAGCATGGGGTGCCCAGCAGGGGGTGGCTGGTGTAGGGTGCTTGGTACAGGGTGCCCGGTGGACGGTGCCCAGCACAGGGTGCCCGGCATGGGGCCAGCACTCACGTTTTGCAGGGGACAGCAGCCATACTGCGCCGAGGACAGCTGGCAGCAGGTAGCACCGTCGGGACATGCCGAGTGGCCGTCGGGGCACAGCACCTCGTGCAACGCGACTGCAGAGGACACACACACACAGTGTCACCGTGCCCCCTCCCCACTTCTGTGTCCCCTCTGTGGGGACAGCAAGGGCACCCTACCACCCCGAGGGGGACACCCCTTACCTGGTGCTGGAGGCTGACGCTTCCAGGCGGGGAAGGCGGTGCCCAGGGGGATGTCACCGTCACCAGTGGGTGACAGGCAGCGCCCGTGGGCCAGGTCACAGATGGTGGTGTGGGGACAGCAGTGCACCTTGTCGGCACAACATGAGGCCTGCGGGCACCAGACCCACTCGTCACAGCCGTGGCTTCATGATGTCCCCCGCAAATGTCCCCATGTCATCCCCCCCTGCCCCCCCCGTACCTGGGGCATGGGGCAGCACCCCCAGGTGCCATTCGTCGTCATGCAGCAGGTGGCATCATCGGGACACTCGGACCGTCCGTCGGGACAAGGGACAGCACGAGGGGCTGCGGAGAGTGGGAATGGGGTGAGGGACCTCCATATCCCCTGTGTGTCCCCCCCCAGGCCCACCCACGTGCGGCCCCCCCCATACCTGGGGACGTGATGCAGGATTTGCCATCGGCACTGCAGCGGGACCCTCGCGGGCAGCAGTGGCGGCCACCGGCGCAGGGGACGCCCTGAGGAGAGAGAAGAGGGGGGTGGGAGGGCTGCAGGGGGGGGAAAAGCCCCCTCCCCCCCCAAAATGGCAGAGAGAGGGGGGGAAACTGAGGCACGCTAGGTAGGCTCACCTCTGGCAGCGGGCAGCTGGCGCCGATGGGGCAGGGTGAGCCGTCCTGGCACACTGCCGCGCTGCTGGCAAGCAGGACCTGGAGGGGGGGGACCACAGAGGGGGTTACCGACCGATGCGGGCACCCCCCCTCCGTACCCTCCCCGACCTTGGGCACTCACCGGGGTGGGGGGGCACGGCTGCCCATCGGGACATCGCAGCCAGGCGCAGGCTCCGGCCAGGGCCAGCCACAGCAGCAGGAGGGTCCTCATGGCACTGGGGGCACCTGCAGGCAGCAGATCCCCCCCCCGGCACCGCCGTGCCTCAGTTTCCCCACTCACCGGGGGCGGGGGGGCAGGTCTCTGCCCCGACACCACCCCCCCAGCTCTCGCTTCCCCTTTCGGCCGTCTGTTGGGAAAGCCGCCCCCCCCCCCCCCGGCTGGGTGACTAAGGGGGGCACCTCAGGGTGCCGGGGGGGGCACCCACGCGTGGCAGGAGGGGCCGCTGTGGTGTCTGGCACCCCAACCGCTGCCCGCAGCACCCCGATAACATCTCCCCGCGGTGCAGGAAGCCAGCACCGCTGGCGGGGGGTGTGTGTGGGGTGTGAGAGCACCCCCCAAGCAGCACCCATGGGTGCTAAGGGCTGCCTTGCACCCCCCTGCACAGTCCCCCTCCCGCCTAGGACGCCCCCCCCCCCCGTCACCCACTTCCACAATCACTTTCATTTCCCTTTCCCCACGCGGTGTGGCACACCACACCCCCCCCCCCCGCACCTGTGGGTGCCTCACAGCCCCCCCAGGCTGCCGGGACACACGCCGGGGGGGGGGGGAATCACCGCCCCCGGGGGATCCGAGGGGAGACCCCACGCTGGGGGCAAGGGGGGCTGGGGGGGGGGGGGGCGACCCCTCGGTGTCACCGCACTGTCCTCCCCCACCCCAGAGCAGGGCTGGGCCCTCCCCACGGCCTCTGCAGGGACACCCATTGTCCTGACCCAGTGCTCCCAGTGCTCCCAGTACCTCCCAGTGCCCCCAGAACACCCCCCCCCCCCCCATGACTACCAGTGCCTCCCATTGCCCGCAGGGCACCCTGTGACTCCCAGTGCCCCCCGAGCACCCGGCTCCCCCCAAGCCCCGGCTCCCTCCGACCCGGTGCGGCCCCCCCCGACCCGTACCCGCTCCCATTCCCGGTGCCGGTCCCAGCCCCGCCGCCAGGGTCGCGGTGCCGGCCAGCCGCAAGCCCCACCCCCCTACCCCCCCATTGGCCCACTTCCCCGCCCGCCCCGCTGCCATTGGCCAACTCGGGGAAAGGGGGCTGGAGCACCGCCTCCTCACCCTTACCCCCTTACCCCACCCTCCCCATCACGTGATGCGGCGCCACATGACCGCGGGCCCCCCCCCGGTCCCCACGGGGAATGCAGTGCGATGAGTTGGCCAGGCCTCAGCTCGGGGTCGCGGGGCGGGGGGGGGGGTGTCGCCCCACGGTCCTGCCCCCCCCCACCCCCAAAGCGGCCCCGCCGTGGGCACGGCGCCTTGCACCGCGCTGGTGCTGAGCCCTGCGGGCCCCTTGGGGCCTCGCTCCTGAGGTGGGCAGCACCCCCAATCCCCCCCAATCTTCCCAACCCCCTCCAAACTTCCCTATCCCCCCCAATGCCCCCAACCTTCCCCCCGCCAAACCTCCCCAAATCTCCCACAACGCCCTGCCAAACCCCCAAGCCCCCCCCAACCCCCCTAAACTCCCCCCCAGCCCCTCCTAAGCCCCTCAAATGTCCCCCAAATCCCCCCGACCTCCCCCAAATCTCCCCTCACACCCCTGTCAAACCCCTAAGACCCCCCCCAATCCCCTCCAACCCCCCTAAACACCCCTTCAACTGCCCCAAACCCTCCCTAAACTCCCAACCTCCCCCCCCAAGCCCCTCCAACCCCCCCTCATCCTCCCTCAATGCCCGCCCCCCCCCCCCCCCCCCCGAGCCAGAAACCACAGAGCCAGGTCAGACCCAGAGACCCCCATGATGGGTGGGTGGGGGACACACAACATCCCAGGGGCTTTATTGCCAACGAGGGGTGTCAGGGTGGTTGGGGGGTGGGTCTTAGATGGCTGACTGCTCCTGCCGGAAGGCTTCGGTGGCCGGTGGCCGGTCGGTCTCGGTGGCCATGGCGGCCTGGCGCAGCACCGCCATGTGCTCCTCGGCGGCCGCCAGCGACCGCTCGACCCAGTGGCGGGCGGCGGGCTGGCGGCAGGCGCTGCGGGTCACCAGCACCAGGTGGCTGACCGACAGTAGCAGCGCCGCAGCCCTGCGGGGACACGGTGGCCTTGTCACCTCCCTGCCCTGGGCCGGACAGGGATGGTGGCTTTGCCACTGGGAACGTGTCTCGTGCCTCAGTTTCCCCATCTGCAGCATAGGGGGGTGGAGATGTCCATCCTCCCCCCTGCCCCCATCCTGCTGGGTCACCCCGTAGTGGTTGTCACCAGCTATGTGGCATGGGCTGGCACTGGTGTGTCCCCCTCCCACCCATGGGTGTCCCCCCCACCCAGGGAGTGTCCCCGTCCCTCTCGCCGGTGTCACCTCGCATCCAGCAGTTTGGGGTCCAGCGGCGGGTACATGGATCTCACCACGTCGTCCACCCTGCCGGCAGGGATGGCGTTAACCCCTGGGGACACTGTGGTGACACCCTCCATCCCCCCCCCCCCCCACCCCGAGCCCCGGGACTCCCCCTGTCACCTGGGGCTGATGCGTTTGGCCACCACGATGATGTCACCCAGGCTGGCGGGTGACTTCACCCGGGCGCCCGAGCCCATGGTCATGGCCACCAGCTTCTCCGTCAGTGTGTGGCAGATCTGTGGGGGGGTTGGGGGACAACGGGAGTGGGGACACGGTCGACTCGGTGCCACCAGTGCCACTGGTACCACCAGTGCCACCACTGCCACCAGTGCCACCCCCTGGACTCACCTTCAGGATGGCGATGCAGTGGGACACCAGACCCCTGGGGAGAAGGAGGAGGGCGTGAATCTGGGCGGACCCCCCTGTCCTCGCCCCCCATGTCCCCCCCCACCTGCCTGCTCACACCCCGTGTCCCCCAGACCCTTGGGGACATTCCCACCCAGAGACCAGCTTGAGGACTGTCCCTTCTTGGGACTGGCCATAGCTTGGTAACCCCAAATCTCCGCTACCTGCATCCCGTGATGGGGGGGTTGGCACTGCATGGAGGTCGTCAGCAGTGGAGGGGGGGACATGGGGCACACTGGGGACACACACACACTTACGAGGCGTCCTCGACCCAGTCCTCGTTCTCCAGGATGGCCTCGATGTGGGGGTTGGTGATGACCACATCGTCCAGCTCCAGCTCCGAGGGCTCCGAGGGTGTCTCGGCGGTCCCCATCAGGTCCACGATGGGTCTGTTGAGGACATGGGGGACATCCCTGGGGATGGGGCCACCTCCTCAGGCTCCCCCCCTGCCCCCAACACCCTGATGATGCTGCATGTGTCCCCAGCATCATCCCCTTGATGATGGTGGACATGTCCCCAGCATTGTCCCCAGCCCATGGGGTTCGGGGTCCCTCCCTGACCCCCCCTCACCCGGTGGGGACAGGGACGATGCCACCCCCATGGGATCACTCACTTGGTGTCGTAGTGGTGCCGGAGGTCTTTGGGGTGGCAGTACCGCTGCCGGCAGACCACCACCAGTGCCACGAAGGATGCCAGGAAGATGGTGGCCAGCACCCCGATGGCCACGATGACGACCGTCTCCATGGCTGGTCCCCGCCGGGGGTGGGGTAGCTCAGGCGTCTGGCGCCATCTTGGCACGGTGGGGTCTGCGGTGATGGGGGGACCGGGGAGGGGTTGGGAACCCCACAGATGCTCTCCCCGCCCCCCCCGCACCCCAAAATGCCTGGCCAGGACCCAGTGTCTCCCACTAGATGGATCCCTGCCCCAGGGGGTCCTTCCAGAGGCAGTGTCACCTGGGGGGGGGGTACTGGGGGGAAGGGGTGATGTTGGGTGCAGGCTGGAGCAGGATTCGGCCATGGTACATGGGGGGGCTGCCCCCATCCCGCCACCATGGCCATGGTGACATGGGGCAGGAGCTGGGATCAGGAGAGTGAGGTCTGGGCCATATGGGGCTGTGGGGACCCAGCCCTATGGCACCATGGGGACCCCCAGAGCCCAGTCCTTATGGGACTATGGGGACCCCTGAGAGCCTGGTCCCTATGGGCTGTGGGGACCTTCACAGCCAGTCCCTATGGGGCCATAGGGACCCCAGAGACAGGTCCCTATGGGGCCATGGGGACCCCCAGAGCCAGTCCCTATAGGATTATAGGGACCCCAGAGACCGGTCCCTGTGGGGCTATGGGGACCCTCATAGCCAGTCCCTATGGGGCTACAGGGACCCCAGAGCCTGGTCCCTATGGGGCCATGGGGACCCCCAGAGCCCAGTCCTTATGGGACCATGGGGACCCCCGAGACCCCAATCCATACAGGCTATGGGGACCCTCACAGCCAGTCCCTATGGGGCCATAGGGACCCCAGAGACCGGTCCCTGTGGGGCTATGGGGACCCTCACAGCCAGTCCCTATGGGGCCATAGGGATCCCAGAGACTGGTCCCTATGGGGCCATGGGGACCCCCCAAGCCATCCTCAGTGCAGCAGCGGGGTCTCTGAGTCCCCGTCCCCATGGGGAGCAGGACACGCAGCCATGCCAGGCCCACGGGACACCAGCCCGGGGCAGAGCCGGCTGGGACCCCCATGTCACCGCACAGGTCAGACAGCGGGTGCCCATGCTGGGGTGGGACACACACATACCCCATCCTGCTGGGGTGGGGGGCACCCAGCCCTGCCCTCCCTACCTGCTGCCAGCCGGGAGCCACCGCCGGGGACGGGGACACGGGGACACGGGGACGGTGCCACTTCCGCACCGCGCGTTCAAACACCGACCTTTACACCCTGACTAATGCATGGGCCCCCCACCGGAGGGGGGGGGGATTGCCAGACATGCTCCCCCAAACCTCCAACCCCGCTTCCCAATGCATCCCCCCTCCCACCTTTTTTTTTTTTTCCCTAAATCCCATTGAATTTTAAGCCAGGTTTAGTGATTTGGCTTAAATTTCCAGGCCGGGTGCACTTGTCCCCGCTCCCCCGCCGCCCGCAGGGCTGGGGACAGCCGGGGGGGGGACACACACACATATACGACACAACACAGTGGCCCTCCCCCCTCCTCCCCCCCCAATTCCCACCACAATTAATGCCTTAAGAGGGATTTTGGCCACCAAAGCTGGTTCTGTGCTGTAACCCCTTGGTGCCTGGTCCTGGGGGAGGGGGTGGGCTGGCAGCCCCGGGGGGGGGCACCCACCTCCCGGCCCTTTGGTGGTGGTGGTGGGGTCCCTGCCCCCGGTTGAATTGGGGTCGGATCCTGCCTGTGCAGCGCCGAGCACTGGAGGGGGGGGGGGGGGCTTGTGGCAGCAAGGGGAAGTGTGTGTAGGGGGTCTGGGGGGGTCGGGTGGCTGCTGGAGGGGTCTGGGGGGGTTCTGTGAGGCTCTGGGGGGGTGTTCGCTGCTGGGGGGAGTCTGGGGGGGCTCTGTGAGGCTCTGGGGGGGGTTTGCTGCTGGGGGGAGTCTGGGGGGGTTCTGTGAGGCTCTGGGGGGGGTGTTCGCTGCTGGGGGGAGTCTGGGGGGGGCTCTGTGAGGCTCTGGGGGGGTTCGCTCCTGGGGGGGCTCTGTGAGGCTCTGGGGGGGGTCGCTGCTGGCGGTTTGATGCGGTCCCTGGTCCTGCACAGCCCCGGTTGCGGGGGGCGCGGGATTGATGGGGGTCCCGCATGACCCTCGCGGGGGGGGTCGCTCCGGGGGTCCCAAGGCGGGGGGGGGGGGTCTCTCTGGGGGTCCTGCACGGCTCTATGGGGGCATCGGTCCCAGGGGGCCCCTACAGCCCCGGGGGTCCCGTACGGCCGCGGGGCGGGGGGCCCTCCCAGGGGGTCCCAAGGGGCGGGAAGGGGGGGGGGGAATCACCCTGTGGGTCCGAGGTGGGGGCCGCCCCGGGGTCCCCTCCCGCCCCACGGTGTCCGTCCCCCCCCCCCCAGCGGGTCCCTACGCGGGACCGAGCAAACCCCCCCCCCCCGCACCTGGAGCCGCTCGGCGGCGGCCGCGCACAAGATGGAGCCGGGGCGGGGGGCGCGGAGCGGGGCCGGCAGCGGGGCTCGGCCCGGGCTCTGCCCCCCGGCCCCCCCCACCCCCCCCGAGCCGGTCCCCGCCCCCGCCCCGCCCCGCCGGGACCCCGGGTCGGTTCCCGCCCCCGCCCCTGCCCCGCCCCGGAGGGTCCCGAGTTGTTCCCGTGGCGGGAGGGAGGGGGTGGGTGAAGTTTCCCCTCGTGTCCCCAAGTGTCCCCGTCGTGTCCCGAAGAACCACCGCCGCAGCCCTGAAGCATCCCCTCCTGTCCCAAAGTATCACCTTGGGCCCCAAAATGTCCCCGCTGCATCCCAAAGTGTCCCAAAGTGCCCCTGCCGCACACCCTCGGAGCATCCCCTCGTCCTCCAAGGTGCCCCTTGTCCCCCCTTGTGCCCCAAATCTCCCCACTGCATCCCAAAGGGTCCCTGTCCTGTCCCCTCGTGTCCCAAAGGGCCCCTGCTGCACCCTTGAAGCATCCCCTTGTGCCCCGAAGTGTCCCCACTGCATCCCAAAGGAACTCCGTCATGACCCCTCGTGTCCCCTTGTGTCCCAAAGTGTCCCCATTACATCCCAAAGTACCCTCACCGCACCCCAAAGTGCCCTTGTCGTGTCCCCAAGTGTCCCCGTTGCATCCCAAAGTGTCCCCTCTGTAACCCAGCCATCCTCCTGTTCCCATTGTGTCCCAAAGTGTCACCACCATGTCCCAAAGCATCCTCCTCGTGTCACTGCTGTGCCCTTTAGCGTCCCCGTTACGTCCCAAAGCATTTCAGTTGTGTCCCTTACTGTCCCTTTTGTGTCCCATACTGTCCTGGTTGTGTCCCAAATCATCTCCATCATGACCCAAAGTGTCCCCACCCCAGAGAGGTGACTCTGGGTGACAGGAGCTCACATCCCACTGGCACCCGCTCCCCACGGTATCTCTCAGCACCCGTCCCCGCTGCCTGCAGTGACACTCAGGATGACATGGGGTTTGGCGATGCCAGCCGGGAAAGGTGTCCCAAAGCAGAGGGGACGCAGTCACCATGGTGCCCTGCAATCTCGCCCCTCTGGGGGTGCCGAGGTCCCCTCGTCCTCGTGGGGTACAAAGGGCACATCTTGTCCCAAGGGTCACCAGGAGCCAAGGGGCACCCAGCTCCCGCTGTGCCACCAGTGTCCCTGGGGATATCCCTGTGCCCCGCCAGCAACGCCTCGTCCTCGCGGCTGAACGGGCTCTTTATTTGGGAATACGGCGGCGGGCTCGTGCCGGATACCGGCTCCGGCCATGGCACAGCTGGACTTCTCCCTGTCCTCCCTGCTGGTGGCACCGTCCCTGCGGGCACTGCCCGGCTGGGCACCTCCATCCCCTTATCCCGGGGATGCCGGGTCTGTGCCGCTGGCCCCAGCAAGCTGGGGACCACCAGGCGTCGATCGTCCCCTCTTAACCGATGGGGACCCCCTCAAACCCCACACACCCCCTGGGGCTCAACGTCCAGCGGATCCGGCCCCAGTGGGTGGCAGAGGAGGACAGGGTGCTCAGGGTGCCCCCAGCTCTGACACCCATCCCTCAAGCCGCATCCCGAGCGAGCCGGGCCACCGCGCTGCCCTTCATCGAGCCCGCGATTGCCACCACCCATCATCTGAGGTGACACACGGCCAAGTCCTTCCACTGAGATGCTGCTCCTTCATGTCCCCACTGCTGGGCTTGTCCCCACGAGTGTCCCTAGGGCGTTTTAGCCGTCGGGGAAGATGTAGCTGTACTGATTGAGGATGTGCTCCACCACCTGGTTCTGGAAGACCATGTGCATGGCCATGTTCCCCTCCTCGCTCGCCGGCCGCAGCAACGTGGGGCCGAAGACGATGGCGATGCTCTGCACCGACATGCGGTTCTCCTCCTTGTACTCGATAACCCTGCGGGGACAAGGGATGCTGTCACCTGGAATGCCCCCAAACCCAGGTCCTGTCCCCCTTCCTGCCACTGGCTTGGGTTTGGGGGGGAGCGAGCTAGGTGTCACCTGCAGAGGTGGTGGAAGAGGACCTTCATGGTGTCGTGGTGGGCAGGCGGGAGGGAGAACACCAGGTCACGGACGCACCGGCCCCGCCTGGTCGGGTCCTGCATCTCTGCAAGGGGAGGGAAGACACGGTGGGGTGCTGGCTCCAGCAGCCGGAGCATCCGTCCCCGTCCCCATCCCCATCTCCATCCCCATCCCCATCCCCATCTCTGTTCCCATCCCCATCCCTATCCCCATCCCCGTCCCCGTCCCTGTTCCCATCCCCATTCCCATCCCATCCCCATCCCTGTCCCCGGGCCTTACTGATGGCAGCGATGAACTTGTCGAAGTGACTGAAGGGGACGAGTGGCTCCGGCAGCTCCCGGAAAAAGAGCTTCAGCGCCCCAGTGACAACGTGGATGTCCTCCCAGCGCCCATCATCCAGGTCCAGGTGCTCGTCTGCAGGGCCAGGACAGCACCTCAGGCAGGTCCCAGAGCCCCAGGGACCGGTGAGGGTCCCCGTCCCTTCCCTCCTTGGCTGGAACCCCATCACCCTGACCTTGGGCAGGGGGGGTATATCCCATTTGCCCCCCGTTGTCACCATGGGGTGACCTTACCGTGCTCCACTTTGTAGCGCAGTTTCTGGATGGTGGCCAGGTTGCCGCTGACCCGGTACAGCCCATCGATGTCCAGACCTGGCAGAGGACGGTGGTGGAGATGGGGGGGGAAAGCTCCTGGTTAACCACAACCCGCCCTGGGATGTGACACCAGCCACCATCAAGGGAGCTCTGGGTACCCACATGTCCCCACTGTCCCCTGGAAGATGCCCACAGCCGGGTGGCACACAGTGACAGTGTCTGGTATGGTCATGCTGGTTGCCTGCAGCAGCCAGCACCGGGATTCCAGGGAAAATCCAACCATCAAATTTAGGCTTTACCCAGAGCTGTCCCCATCCCAGTGCCCCTGGGGTTGTCCCTGTCCCCGAGCCCCGGGGCGGTACCTCTCCTCTCCACGGTCTGGATGCACTGCAGGACAAAGCGGGGCACCGTCCCCCGCTCCCGCTCGCACAGCGCTTGCAGGGAGCAGCCGAAAACCTGATCTGGAAAAACCAATGGGCACTTGAGCATAGCTGGGTGACACCGAAAGGATGCCTGGTGGTGGGTCTGGGGTGGGGGACAGGGTTGGGGACATCATGGTCCGTCCTGTTCCCATACAGGTGTGACACTGGGGTGGCTGGCGGTGATGGGACATGCCCAAGCCCATCACCAAGACGTCAGGTTGGAGTTGGTCTTGGTCCCCCCAACCCTCTACCCCAGCTCTATCCTTGGCTGTTCCCACCCACCTTCCAGCTTGGGGACACCCTGAGGGGGCTCAGCTCCACCCTGAGCACCCACCCTTGATGTAGCCCGAACCCTGACACCCACCTTTGATGTAGCCCCTCTCGCGCAGGGACTGCAGCGTCGGCCGCCTCTGCAGGAACTTGCGGAGTTTGTTCCGGACTTTGCTGGAGTCGTTCTCACCACTGGCACTGCCCATCGGCTGCCCGGCTACTGGTGGGGACAGGGCACACATCAGCATTGTCCTGAGGGACCGGGGGGCTCCTGGCACGTCCCACCACCACGAGGAGCTGGGGACACCGCGGGGTGGCCATCCCACCCTGCCCGGTGGATGGTTTTGCCGGTGCCACCCCAGTGCCTGTCCCTATGCCAGGATGCCCGAGCTCACCTGCCCTCTTCTCCTCGCTTCCCCCCAGCTTCTCTCGGGAGCCGAATTCAGCCCCGCTTTCGGCATCCTCCTCGTCGGGGAGGCCGGTGCCCTAGGGAAGGGGCAGCGTGAGACCCCTGTGCCCATCCCGAGGGTGGCAGGGCGGGGGTCGGCGGGCACCTGCTCACCAGCCTGCCGATGCTGTCAGCGATCGCCTTCTGCCAGGCGGTGATGATCTGCTCCGAGTCGTGCTGGATGAGGAATTCTGAGCCCTCCCGTGTCTTCAGCTGCAGGAGCAGCAGGCAGCAGTCAGGGCAGGGCCACGGGGCTGCCCGCATTTGGCTGCAAGCACCTGGCTTTGGGGGCCAGGTTGTGGCTGAGAACAGCGCCCAACTCATTACACTGATGACCCCCACTGTTGCCATTTGCCAGTGAGCCAGGGTGGCTGGAAACCTCCTCCCCATGCAAAGCCCGAGTGGAAAAACCGCTCTGGGAGTGGGGACATCCCTTGGTGACATCTCCTTGCCTATAGGAAAGGGACGGTGGCCGGCAGTGCAGCACGTCCCTTTGCTCCCAGCCTGGGGACATCAGAGGATGTCCCCACCACCACCAACCCCAGCACATCCCCTTCACCACTGGTGAGATGAACCAGGTGGGTGCTGGCATCGCCACCACCTCATGGGCCACACGTGGACCCTGCCAGGTGACCGATGTCCCCCCCGCTGTCACCCGTCTCACCTCCAGGACATGCTTCTTGCTGGACTTGTCCTTGCCGGCCCAGGCGAGGGTGGCCCCACGCAGCTCCACCGTGTGCTCGGGGGTGGTCAGGGTGCTGGGGTGCCGCTGCAGGAGCAAGGGGACGAGGGTGGCACCGCTGGCTGGCACCCACCCAGAGGGGACGGGGACACTGGGGTCCTGCTCTGCAGGGGGGGCTGCGGGCTTTCCTCCTCCAGAAAGGCAGGAGTGGCAAATGTCCCCTGTGGGACATCTCTGTCCCCTCCCATGGCACCGGGGTCTCGCTGCAGGGCCAGGATGTGGTGCTGCTGCAGCAGCGTGGGTGTCGTGGCCACCAGTTTGGGGACAGCCGGGCCCTACAGCCATCATCACCTCATGGGACATCCCCAGCCCTGCCCAGGGACCCCGGGGGTCTTCAGCATTAGGGTCCCGCTCAGTGACAGCACCATGCGGGAGGAGCATTACATGGCGAAAGGAGTCTGGGTGGCTGTCCCCAGGGATGGGACAGTCCCTTGGGGTTTTCATAAGGGAAGAGCATCAGACCCTCTCGCTCTCCCCATGCCGTGGGTTTCGGGGTGCTTTGGCCACGCTCCCCCTCCATCCAGCCCCTCCCCATCCCTGTTTTCCAGAAGGACCCCCCCCAGACAGAGCCCTGCACCCAGGTCCCGGCGGTGGGGCCAGCACCACGTCCCCCCCTCCGATGGTGTGGGTCCATCCCCTCTCCTTCCCCTGCCACTGTCACCGCAGGGTGTTGCAAAAGCCACGGCAGCTTCTGCATCCGGGCGGTGGGTGCTGGGTGCCGGGGAGCGGGGGGGGGGGGGGCTGGGTCAGGCACCGCTTCCTCCTCGCTCACCCTAACGAGCCTTGTGCACTCATTAAGATGCCCTGACACCAGCTCTGGCCCAGCGTGTGAGAGCAGAGGTGTGAGCGCACCCCCGCCGGCGTGCGGCAACCCAGCCCAGGGCTGGGAGGGGTCCTTGTGTGGGGTCCTGGCTCCATCCCATGGGTGTTGGACCCATTCCATGGGTCCTGGCTCCATCCTGCAGGTGCTGATCCCATCCTGTGAGTCCTTGCCCTGTCCCCTGAGTGCTGACCCTGTCCCATGGGTGCTAGCCTCATTCGATGTGTGCTGGTCTCATCCCATGGGTGCTGGTCCTATCCAGTGGGTGCTGGCCCCATCCTAAAGGTGCTGGCCTTGTCCCATGGGTGCTGGCCCCACCTCATGGGTGCTGGTCCCATGCAGTGAGTGCTGGTCCCATCTCACGAGTGCTGGTCCCATCCCATGGGTGCTGGCCCCCCACCGAGGCCATTGGGGCTCTTACCAAGGCACCAGCAGCCGAGTGCTTGGAGTCCTTGAAGAAGGTGAGGATCCCCCCCTCCAGCACCGTCCAGGAGGAGCTCCAGTTCTTCCTGGGGAGCAGAGGAGGGGTCACCCAGGGGGACAGTACAGCCCTTGTCCCCTCCGCCCCCCTGGCGCTCCCTTCTCCGGTGGTGGGGGACACTGGGATGTGCTTACCGGAGCCGCTTCCCTCTGTCCACTGTCTTGGTCCGGTTGAGCACTCCGGCTTTTTCGAGGCTTTTAAACTGGAAGACAAAGCAGGGAGGGGGTGTCAGGCTTGCCCCCTGCCTTTCCTGGTGCCGGGGTTGGGGAAGGGCTGTCTGCCCCTCCCCAGGGTGCTCACCTTCTCCTCCTTGAGCCCCAACACCGGCGGCACGGTGCTGTGCCAGGCAAAGAGCCCACTGTCCTGGCTGGAGCCACTGCTGGCCCGGTCATGGTGGCCACCCACCGGCACCTGGGGAGGGAGGGAGGGAGGGAGCGGGTGATGCCCAAGGTGCCATGCCAGAAGGGTGCTGGGCTTCACACCCACTGTCCCTGTCTGCTGCTTTTGTGGCTCCACGAGGATGCTCATCCCCTGCCAGAAATCCCTGTCCCTATACCTGTCCCCATTGCTGTCCCTATCCTCATCGCCAAGCTTGTTCCCATCCTTATCACTGTCCCTATCCCGATCTGTGTCCCCATCCATGTCCCCATCCCCATTGCTATCCCTGTCCCCATCCCTGACCCTGTCCCCATCCCCGTACCGTGTCAGAAGTGAAGTGCTCGGGGTAGAACACAGCTCCCTCGGGGTGGCTGTGCCCGTACCAGCCCGGGGGCGAGCCCAGCTCCTCGGGGCGCCTCGGGGACAGACAGAGAGCGGCCCCCTGATCATAGGAGCCCACGGGTGAGTAGTCCTCCTCAGGATAACCCTCCAGCTCATCTGGAGACAGGTCAGGATAGTCCGTTTCTGGAGTGGGAGGCTGGAGAGAAGAGCCACATCAAGATCTTGTGCCCCACCAAGAGCATCCGCATTCCCAAACTGTGGCCAGCCCAGGTGGGGGCCGCCCCAACTCCATCATCTCCATCTCCATCCCCATCCCCATCTCTGTCTCCATTCCGTCTGTGTCTTCATCTTCATCTCCATCTCCGTCTCTGTCTCCATCTCCATCCCCATCCCTATCTCCATGTCCATCTCCATTTCCATCCCCATCCCTATCTCCACTTCCCTCCCCACCCCCATCTCTGTCTCTGTGTCCATCTCTTGTTTCCATCCCCATCTCTGCCTCCATCTCCATCTCCGTCTCCGTCTCCGTTTCCATCTCCATCCCCATCCCCATCCTCATCACCCCTGCGCCTCACTGGGTGCTCACCCTCTGCTCCATGGGACCGTACCGCGTCACCCCAGGGTACATATCCTGGGAGCTGCCTCCGTCTCCCGTGTGGGGAGGGTCCCACGACGTCTCACCTGTTACCGAATTATAGAAAAAAGCCTGTCCGCTGGCTTCGTCCATGTACTGTTCCCACTCGGGAAACTCCGGGCTGTGGGGAAGCGAGGAGGCGGGAGAGGCGACAGGACTCACTCCATCTTCTGCCTGCCCAAAGGGACAATCCCACGTGGTCTCACCCGTCACCGGGTTATAATAAAACAAGTGTCCACTGTCCGTATCCGTGTGGGTTTCCCAATCCGACACGGAGCTGCCGGCCTCCTCCGGGGCCGAGCTGGTGGCTGCGGCTTCTTCCCGCAGTTCCTGGATGTTGAGGTAGATGGGGGCAGGTGGCTCCTCCGGCTCCTTGCGTGCCTGGGGAGGACACAGATGGGTCACTCGGGTGCTGCGGTTGGCGATGGGTGCCGTGAGATGGGGCAGGGCTGCTGGGAATGGCGTTCCTGGGATATCGCTGCCATGGTACCCAGGCTGGTGAATGGGTGAGAGGGCTGAGGAGCTGGATCCTGCCCTGCCCCGGCTGCTGGGGCATCCCTCCTGCCCGGGCACCCAGCAGGCACTACCCTGAGACACCCGCTCACATGGGGCAGGAGCTGCGAGCGATGGGATGTAGATGGCCGGGTGGTGGAGGAGGGCACCCGTAGCACCCACATTGGGGCAGGGAGCACCCAGCTGGCAGTGGGGATGGGAGTCCGGCCTGAGCACGTGGAGAGAGTTTGGGCTTGGGGCATCGTGGTCTCCGGTGTCAGCGCTGGCATCTTCCGTACCCACGTCACCCGCTGTGCCTGCACCCCCGGGATCTGCACCCACATCATCGGCATCAGCACCCCAGCACTTGCACCCACATCATCGGCACCCAGATCACTGGCACCCAAACCGTGAACACCCCAACATCTGCAGCCCCACCGCCACCGACATGCCCATCACCCCCCAGCCTCTGCACCCACATCATCGGCATCAGCACCCCAGCACTTGCACCCACACCACTCATACCAGCACCCTCAACACCAGCACCCTGGGACACCTCCAACGTGCACATCACCAGCACCCAGACCACCAGCACCCAGACCACCAGCACCCACAGCCCTGCCACTCACCCCAGCACCCTGACCCCACTGGCGAGCAGAGCCGGCTGCTGGGACCGTCAGCCCCATCACCACATCCCAAAATAAGGCCCCGAACACCCCTGGCGCTGCTGCCCAGCTCTCCCCACTCCGTGGGGCTGCTCGGGGTGGAGGGGGGACGTGTCCCCTGGGACCAGGTGGCTGCGGGCGGGTGGCTGCCGGCGGGGAATGTCCTCCTGGCACCCTTTGATCTCCCCAGCTTTACAGCCCCTGAGCCACCCTCCAACCTCCAACGGCGGCGGGGACAAAGTTTCCCAACCCCAGCCCTGCCCGTCACCCTGGGGTGGGGGTTGGGGGGGGTGGACTGTCCCTGGGGGCACCCTGGAACAGAGGGGGACAGCGGACTGAGTGTCCCCAGGGACAGTCCACCCACCCCCCCACTCCCCGCCACCCCGTGACCCCCCTACTGCGGCGAGCAGGGCCGGAAACCCAGGGCGAGAGGCCACCTTCATCTTGGGTGGGGACAAGGGACATGGGGGTGACCAGGGGGGACCCCCGGCATGGAGCCCCTCCAGCACCTCCCTCCTTCCCATGGGTGCAACCCTGGGGGGTTTTCTCCCCCGGTGGGGGGGGACACATGATTGGGTGCCCCTCGCCGCTTCAGGATGGGCATCTTGGCACCCACTGGTGCCCGATGCCACCTCCGCAGCGTAAACACTTGGGGGAAATTCAGGAGGGAGCTTGGAAGTGGGGGGGTGACCCCACAACACCACCCCCCCACCCCCTCCCAGCTGGGTGCACCCATGGGTGCTGCCTACCTTCCCCAAATGCAGCAGCTGCGACACCCTGCTACAGGACCGCTGCAGAGCACCCGACACCCGGTCACCCATCTCGGTGGGCACCGGTGGGAGGGCAACCGGTGGGGGTACCGGGAGGCTCCGGCGATGCCGACGGCGCCCTGTGCTGGGCCCCGCGCCGGCCGCGCTTCCTGCTGGGGTTCGGGGAGCGGAAGAGCCGCCTCCGAGCCCGACGCTTGGTCTCGGGGCGGAATTGACTTTTTTTGGGGTTGTTGTCACCCCGTCAACCGCCACCCATCGCCCGTCATCCACTCCGGTAAAGCCAAGGCCAACCGAGTGGGAATTGCACCGGGATGATGCCGTGCCGGGGATGCGACTGGCGCTAAGTGGGGAAACTCCCCCCAAATTTAGGTTGGCCCATCCGGCATCGTGCCACTCCACCGGCAACGGCACGGGGACGAGCTGGGGGGTGCTGCGTCCCCCCGACACCGGGATCGCCCCGTCCCGGCTGCCGAGGTGGTAGATGCACATGGCGGCCGGGCCGAGGCCGCCGCAGCCCCACTGCTGCCGACGCCTGTTGGTTTTGGCACCGGTTGGGTTTAGGCAGGGGAAGGGGAAAGCTCCGGTGATGGCACCGGGGTTGGGGACCACGCTGGGTCCCTCCAAAGGGGGGGATCAGTGGCTTTGGGTGTGCAAAGAGCTCTGGGGTTTAATCCGGCACAGCTGGGGTCGCAGGGTGTAAAATGGAGTGTAAAACACGGCCCTCCGCCACCAACACCCCCTTTTCTCTACCAAAACACCCCCCCTGGGTGGCACAACCCCTCGAGCCCCCCTCAAAGCAGGGGACCCCGGGGCTGGGGGTGCTGCGGGTGCCTGGAGTTACCCCAAAGAGAGGTGCTGGAGTGGGGGGGGGACGGACAAGGACGTGGGACACCCCCCCCTCTGCTGTCACCATCTCAGCCCGCTGTGCCCCAGCCTGTGTCGGCAGGAGGAGAGGGGCTGGGGGGGCACCCCCCACCCTTGGGTGCCCCCTGCAAGAGGGGTGCAGCGGGGAGCCCCGGGGCTACTTACTGGCTTGGGGCGAGCGTGGGTTTTGGGGTGACGGGGCGCCCGCCTTAGCTGGGGTGCAGCCAGCACCCACCTCCGGCACTGGGTGCTGCGCCCAGGTGAGACACCCGCCCCAGCAGGGAGGAGTTGCTGCGCTTCCCTGTTAACCCCTTTCTGTCTCCTCTCACCCTGGGAATGCTGCCGGGATGGGGTGTGGGAAGCCCCAAAGACCCTTGGATGGCACCGAGCCCCCCCACCCCGGGCATCGCTGGGCTTTGCACCCTGGTGGGACACTGCTGCAGGGGGGCTGAGAGAGCCCAGGGGTGATCACAAGCGTGGGGAAACTGAGGCACAGCATGGGGCGGGGGGCTGAACACAGAAGGTGCTTGGGGTGGGTGCCTGGGGTGGGGGTCGCTCACCCCCCCCACCCCGAGGCGGTAATTGCTGGCAAACCTGTGTGGGGGCGGTTGGCCCACAGGTTTGCCCCATGGGGTCAGTTCAGTGGGGGGACGTGGGGGGTCCTGGCAGTGGCAGTGGTGCCGGGAAGCCCCTGGGTGCCACCCCACCCTGTGCTGGGGGTCACAGGCTCATACCGGGACACACACACGGGGCTTTGAATCAGCCGAGGGACCCAGGCGTCCTGTCCCCCCCCCCCAAACTCCCCCTCCGTGCGCTGCTTTTGGGGACAGGACCGGGGATGTCACTGTACCTGAGCTGCGTGGCCAGATCCTGGCCACCCCCTGGCCGTGTCCCTGTCCTTGCCGGCGGCGTAGAGGGTCTCGGAGCGGCTCTTGCCGAGCGGGCGAGTGTGTCCCGGGGGGGGCCCACGCGACCCCGTGGCGGTGGCACCGCGCGGTGTCAGCGTCACCCGTGCCAGGTCATCCAGGGAGTGTGAGGGTCGAACGGGCTCGGTGGGGTGGGGGGTCAGCCCCGGGGAGACCCGAAAAGAGCTGAGCACCGGCGGCGAGTCCCTCCTGGGCACCGAGTCCCTCCTGGGCACCGAGCATCCTCCGGCCGGCTCCTCCATCTCGGTGGCGCCGACGAACCGATACTCGTAGGCTGGCGGCTGCTGGGGGGTGAGCGTGGCTGGATCCGTCCCGGCGTGCCCCGGCGGTGGGGGGTCGAGCGGGGCCGGGGTAGCAATGGGGGGCAGCTCCTTCACATACTGGGCAGGGATGTAGAAGGGCCGGGTGTCCCCGCTCCTCTTGACGTGCCACCAGTGGTGGTTGGTTCGTTTCAGCAGGACGTAGCGCTCGTTAGGCTTGATGGAGACCAAGGTCCCGTCCTTGGCTCGGTACTCGAAGCCGTATTCCACCAGCACCAATGCCTCCTCCGCCGGCACTGCCGCCTCCATGGCCGCCCTGGCACCTCCGCCTGTGGGAGATGGGCCGGGGAAGGGGCTGACGGCGGCTCCCAACCCCTCTTGGGGTGCGCAGTGACCCCGGGGGAACCAAACTGGGGGGTCCCCGCTGAGCCCCGGCCCCAGGCGGCCGTTCCACAAACCACCCAAACCCGCCTGGAACAGCCCCGGGGTCACCACCACCGTCCTCACCCACCCTCCCCAAAGCCCCAAAGCCACCGAACCCCAAGACCCCCCAAAATCTCACCTCCAGCCAGTGTCGGGGTGCAAGCGGGGGCGGCGGGGCACGCGGCAGCGGGTCCCGCTCGCGCCTGTGCCGGGCTGGTCCCGACTCGCCCCGGTTTCCTGCCGGCGCTTCGACGAAAGACGGGGCCGGGCTCCACGCTGGCGTTGGGTGCCTGGCCCCCCGGCCAGAGGAGAGGGGCGGTGGGCACCCGGCCTGTTTCCTCCCCTCGGGGTGGGAGGGAAGGGACGATGGCGGAGGGGACCCGCTGCCGCCCGGCCGAGGAAACGGCTCCTCGGGAGGTTCCTGCCGCAGGAAGGGCCCTGCCCTGCGGCTGAGCCGGGATCTGTGTCGCTGCCGGATCCGGCATGGCCTCCCCAGGGCAGGGGGATGGGACCCCCATTAGGGGGGTCCCACGGGAGCGTGGCTTCCCTGGCTTTTGTGCCTTCCCCCCCCCGGGGAGTCCCACTGGGGTCCCTGTGCTGGTGGGTGCACCCCAAACCCTCCCGGCACCGGGAGCGGGATGGTAGGGAAAAGAACTGGAGATGCCAACACCAGTGGGGAGCAGATGGGAAGGAAAATGGGGCAGGGAGAATGGGGAAGGGTCCCCCAACCACCCTGCAAAACCCCGGAGGATGGGCCAGGAGGATGGAGGACAGGCAGGTAAGATGGAGGACAGGTAGCATCCCTGTCCCCAACCCTCCTCCCACGGAGACGCAGCGTCAGGTTGGCACCTGTGATTTGGCACCCGCTGCGGAGAAGCAAACCCCAAAGACAGTTCCGCTTGTCATTAAATAAACTTTTATTATTTTTGCATGGGGACAGGTGAAAGGAAAATAAAATTTCTTCCGAGGATTAAAAGCAGCAGGCTGAAAGGAGCAGCCCAGCTCTTCTCTCCCCTCTCTTCCCAGAGGCCACGGTGAAGGACGGGCTCTCCGAGCGGGAGATGCTCGGCTGGCACCCGTGGTCCCCCGGGGACGCGCAGGTCCCTAAAGGCACAAGTGTCACTTTGTCCCCTCCCGCGTGGCTGCTGTCACCTCCTGGCGCAGGCCAGCTTGTGCAAAACCCCCACATAAAAAAATACTGGTTTTTCAGTATCGAACTTCCTAAAAAACTAGAGCTTTAATCAATGTCAGTTATCCACACCCTTGATTGGAAATCCTGATTTACACCCTGGAAAGCTGCTGGGTTTCCACCAGGAGGGGACATACCAAGTTGGCACCAGGAGGGCGACTGGGAGCATCCCCGAGCAGCACTGGCTTAGTGTGAGTGGGGGGACAGACCTTTCCAGCCTCCCTTGCTCAGCCCTGGGTGGGCAGAGGGTCCCTCCGTGGAGCAGAAGCACCCACACCACATCACCCAGCACCACCAGCTCCCTGTCCCCAGGGAAGGGCCAGGCACAGCATCAACTCCTGGGCAGGAGGGGGGGCGGTCTCTTCTTTGCACCTCCCGACCGCCCCGTCCCCTCAGCACTAGTCCGGCTGGATGAGAAGCCAAAGGCAGCGTCGAGGTCGATCCCTGGATGCTAAAGGCTTAGCTCCATGCTGGCCTCCGCCTCCAGTTGTCGCTGGTACCTCTGCCGGCGCTCACAGCGGGGGCACGACTTGGCACTGGCTTGGCAGTCCTGGTGGAAGACGGTTTTGCATTCGCTGCACCTAGGAGAAACCAAGCCGGGAAAAAAAAAAAACGAAAAACCCACCCTGTTGGTAACATTAGAGCAAAGACTGAACTTCTCCCCACCAAACCAGACCTGGGGACACATCCTTGCCTCTGCTTCCTCCGAGCACTTGCTGAGCAAAGAGCCCTGACCCCAGCGAGAGCCAGCTCTGGCTCAAGATGAACCTTGCTAGCAGGAGCAGTAACTACTCCAGTAAAAGATCCACCTCCAGCAAGCTGAAAGCAAAAGCAGCAGCTCGCCCGGAAAGAGTGTTGCAAGCAGCTGCCAGCACACCGACATTTTTTTGCAGATGAAAGAGGGAGATGTTGAGTGAGGTTTGCACCTTGCTTTCGGAGCAGTGACAGCACAAGAGCAAAGTTTCAAGGCTGAGACGCCAAACCCTGTGATGGTGCAGGGCGGCGAGAGCCCGTCTGGGGTTGCAACACCGGTGGGGACAGGATGCAGCTCAGTGCCAGAGCTCGGACCCTCTGCTTGCCAGGCTGGGGTTCAGCCAGGAGACCCCCAACCCTGACTGCGGGACCCGCACATAGCAGAGACGCTGCCTGGGGACATCAGAGCCACAAGGAAGGGGACAGGCAGCCAGGGGATGGCGTTGCCTTTGAGCCGTCCAGCTCCAGGGAGGTCTCACCAGCACCCGCCTGGGACCTCCCTGCTCTGGCTCAGCGCCGCAGCAGGAATGTAAACAGCCACAAATGATACCTTGCGCGGGGCAGCAGGGAGGAGACACCCAGCTCTGCGAGGGGCGTTCACTAATTATCTTGAGTCAACAGAAAAGTCCGTGCTACAAAGGCTGAGCTCACTTTTTCCCGGTCATGATCTCCCACCTCGCCAGTAGCAGCAAAATGCAGCCCATCCACATGCCAGCGGGTCAGCTAGATTATTTTTTAAATGCTCTCAAGTGCAAATACCTGGTGCACAATCGATGTGTGAATACCACTGAATACCTTAATTTCCCAAAGGACGAGTGGAGAGGGGAGCAGAGAAACGCCCAGCAGCATGCCAGGCAAGGGACCATGACATATCGCACGCTGGGTCAACTCTTGCTCCTGACAGGCGGCCGCAAACCCCGAGTTACTCAAGATACGGAAAAGGCTCATGCATGGATAGACAGGATGGGGGGTTGCTGCCTGGCACTGTGCATTTTCCCAGCGGAATATATTTTCACGTGGCTTCTTGGGATTAGCAGTGGTGGCAGCTCCTCCCTGAGCACAGGGGGATTTGCAAAACCAGGGGCTTGTTTTTTTACCCTGCATGTTTCTGAGCAAGCAGCAGCCAAAAGGCGGCATCTCCTGCCTCCACCTGACAGAGCAACGGCTGCAGGAAGCGGCCACCGCTGCTGTGAAAAGGAGAATGTCCCGTGCTCGGCTGGGTTTATTGTTAGGAGGCGTTTCAGACGCATCCTGCAGCGAGTGACGGTGTGACCCCAGCAGCTGGCTGTCCCCCAGGGCAGGCAGAGGGGCAGGAAGCCGGGTTTAGCTTGGCGAGGATGTTGGTTGAGCTGCTTTCCTGCTGCACAACCTCCTCCGCCAGGAAGAAAAAAAAAAAAAAGAGGTCAACAAACTCCAGAGCCCGGCTTTACAAGACATGAGACCTCCGGCTGGCTGCCAGCAGAGCTCAGCCCTGTGTACTTGCTCTTTCCAGAGCCCGTATGCTCTTTTTCTAGGGAAAATCCGTCCCCTGGGGATGTCGTCCTCGATAACAAGCATGATGGCTGCCCCTGTGGCAAGGAAGGTGAGTGAGCAATCCAGCTCAGCCACCCTGGAAATATTTGCAACCATGTAACACACGGGGTACCCAAGGATCCTGGTTTTGTTGGCATTTTCTGCAGGTTCTGGATGTTGCTGCTCACTTTTAGGGACTGCCAGGCAAAGTGATATCATGCAGACCATCAGCCTGTTAAAGTTCTCTGCCAGGATTATACTCATTGCCAAATAACCACTGAGATGTAGATCTCTCTCCACCTACGATGGATGGACCACGCTCCTGGGCTGGAATGTTTTGATACTGATTTCTTTAGAAAACCTTGATGCTGGGGATAAACACTCCCCTTCTAACACACCCACCCGATTTCAACATCTGCTCAGCTGCTGAACCCTGTGCAGCAGTCGACCCCACTGCAGGCAAGGACCCTGCCTGCAAAGGATGCGAGCTCCGCAGGCAGGAGAAAAAACCCAGATGAAAGCCAGTGTCCCTCCTGTCCTGCTGGGAACATCCCCAGCACATCCCACAGGGCTGCCCACTATTTATCTCCAAATCCGTGTCTGTGTGTCCTTCCTCCCCCTCCTTGGTTGTAGAGGGGTGTATGAACAGTCCCACTGCTGCTTTTCCTTCCCTCCTGCAACCCCTGGAAGGAGCCAGACTGAATTTGAATGGGAGATGTGTTGGCTAGGTGAGCGAGGCAGGGGCACACAGCACCTTCATTATCCTCCTCCTCCCCCCAGCCTCTCTGTTGCCCTGGGACCCAGCACCCAGCGAGGCTTTTGCAGGCTGACAGCAAGGTGCTGGCTGGCTCTGCATGTTCAATCTGCTAAGCCACCTCGCTTGGTGACATCTCAGCTCTGTGAGGATGGTCCTCTCCTGCCCCAAACAACCCAGTTTTGGTTCGGATCATCTTGGGGCTGATGGGTACCATGAGGATGCACAACCAGCTCAGAGCTATTACCAGGCCACCCCAGGGCTATGTGCCTAGAGAGCGGAGAGTCCCTGAGAGGGACCCAGGGGATGGTCCAGGCTCCTGGGAAAAGCCAGGCCATAAGCTTGGGTGGCCTCGCAGCAGTGGGACGTGACAGAGACGTCGCTTACCTGGTGGTAGTGTCAAATTCAAACGGAAAAATGATGTCGCTGCTGTTGCAGATCTGGCAGATGAAGCCGCGCTGGGTGCACAGGTCGCAGTTGTAGACGTGATGGGAAGCAAACTGGAGGAGAGACTGCAGGAAGGTCTCAAAGACGCCGTCGGCTATCTGAGGGGCAGAGATAGGTCAGGCAGGCATGGAGCCTGTCTCCCACCCTGTTTGCACTGTGCAAATCCACACTATACACCCATTCTTTGAGCTGCTATGTGAAGACAAGGCTGTCCTCCAAAAACAACCCAAAACCACACATGCCTGGGTCGCAACAGGACCCCAGAGAGCTCACAGCAGCACCCACAACCTGCCAGGATGGGGCTCCTGGCTTTGGAGTCAAAGTGAAATCCAACTACCCATCACCTCCATTATTTGCAATAGATACAAGTTTGCATGGAGATGCACTAGCAGCAATGCTGGCTTAAATAGAGGCGAAGCAGTTTATCTTATGTGATCTCCATAGTTCTCGGAAGATACAGGATTGTGCCAATTATTTTGGCAAATTAAAATAAAAGCAATTATTTGCCTTTAAGCTGATGTGCAAGCTTGCAGAGTGCATATGATGGATAAGAGCGAGGCAAAAGCTATTTGAAACCTTCTACTGATGATGATGAAGTGCCGTGCTCGACAGAAACTGGGATGCTTTCACCACCAAAACCCCTATGACCATGCAAAAAGCTCTCACCTGCCTCAGATCAGCGACACTGTATTTGTGGGAACACTCCAAGAGGTAGTGCCTATGATCAAGCCTGCAAAGAAGCACAGAGAAGAAGATGGTAGATGGTTTCCACCACATCTTCAACGGCTTTGGAGCAAGGGGGAGCTTGGATGATGCAGACTCTTGAAGAAAATCACTGCAGACTGATTTTCGCATTGTGCCACACATCCCAAATCCTGCCATTGGAAATCGCGTGAAAGCATTTCAAAGCAGGGAAAAAGAAAATAAATCTCTCATCTATTTTCCCAGGTGTTTCCTGTCCAGCCAGAAGCTCCTCAGTCAGGAAGGTGTTTCCTGAGTCACATCTCAATGTGTCGACCCAGCCAACAGATGGGTAAACTCCTTATAGCAGAGGACATGGAGCTAAAAACCAGCCCATGCCTCGGCAGCATCGCTCCCCGCTCCAACAGTGAGCGATGAGGAGGACCAGGAGACCATTGGGGTGCAAACAGGGGGATGCAGGGGTAATGTCACCCACAGAGGGACCTCACCGCTTGCTCAGCTCCTTCAGGGCCCCACTGCGGCACATGATGAGATAATCTCCCAGCAGCTTCAGCTGTTCCCTCCTCCGGCGGATCCGTCCCATCCTCTCCACGTGGTCGTAGAGGCTCTCATTGACGAGCTTCAGATCAATCAGTGGCTGGTTACGGATCTGGGTGAGGAACTTCAAAGCCTGCCGGCAAACCTGGGGCAGAGAGAGGCAAGAGGCAGGCATGCACTGAGGAGCAGCCCAGGAGGCTTGGAGGGAGGTGTAGTGTGGACATCTCCACCTCTGCTGATGGTGGAAACATTCAGATGGACCTTCAGGAAGCGTAGGCAGATGCAGGAGCATTTTCCTGCTCCCTGCACCAACCGAGCCTGGACTTACTCCTCGTTTTGTCAGATCCCAATTGTGGATGAGGCGCGAGGGAATCACCGTCTCATCATCCCGGTGGCAGCTGTCGCAATAGTAGAGACCAGAGAAAGCGCAGAGCTTGGGCTTTGCGAAGGAGAAGCCGATCTGCCTGGAGCAGCCTGCAAGGAGCAGAGAGGAGGCGATGAGAGGGGACCTACCTGTGCTGTCCCAAGAGCCTGTTCCCATCGCCACCAGGATGGGGGGAGAAACTTTTGGGAGGGGGTAAATGGGGAAAGAAATTTTTTTGAAGGGTTGGAGATCAGCTAAAGCATGTGTAGGATGTTTGGTGAGAGGTCCCCAGCCCTTCCCTGCAGGTGAGGAGCTGTGATTTAAGACCATGATGATCCAAAGAAGTCTGCACTATCCCTGGACCCACTTTTATCCATCAAGTGGTTAAATTGTTTCTTTTTTTTTTTTTTTTTTTTAGGAAAAGTGAATTCTGGAAACACCCCAGTGGTTTAGGGAAGAACCTAAAGCCCACCTGCCTGCCCCATCACCTCCACCAGTAACTTTGCCCCATTCTGCCTTCACTCCGTCTTTCTCTTTCACACTGCCACCGCGGGGTACCAAAACCTCGTCTGCAAGGGATGCGGTCAGGATGGATTAAGCCAAAACCCAGCTTTTATTATAGCGGTGGGTAACCCAGGAGTAACCCAGCTCGGGTCTTGGGGGAAATCTGCAGGGTTTTTATAGCAACTTGAAAAGCAAGCGCATTGTTGGGAAGGCAGGAAAACCCTTCATGCTATTTTTAATGGGTTCAGTTCTCTAAAATACATCATCAAGCATAAGCGAACCTCTGCTGTCCTCGGGGAAGGTTTTACCACCCCATCCTTCATGCATTGGTGTAGCTGGAGCACATCTCAAAAAAAATTCATGGAGGTCAGGTGTTGCTCTTCGAATTAATAATAAAAAGAAGCTTTTATCACTCATTATGCCCTGACACCTCCTGTGCCAGTCTTGGGTGTCAGGCTGGGAGGGAAGTGAAAGCAGGGCAGGCAGCCCCCTAAGAAAACCTACACATAAAAAATGGGAATTTGTCTTTTCGGCTTGCTGCTTCCATCTGTTGCTAGGTGGAAGATGCAGGACAGAGCCTGGAGGGGAAGGTAGAGACCAAACAGAATGGAAAATATATATAAAAAAAAAAAAAAAGAAGAGAGATTAAAAGAAAAAAAAAACCTGCTGGAGGGTACAAGAAATACAACTGAAGCAGGAGAGAAATCTGAAGTTTAATTAACTTACCAAGGTAAAGAACAAATTATACCTCCCATGGAGGTCAGTGAGTGTTATCCCATTAAACCAGCATTGTCCCACATGCTGAGAGGCATTAGTGGAAGGTTAAATGAATGTTTTGCAAAATCAGCTTGTCACACCCATCACAATATTCGCTCCTGTGCTGCGTTACTGGAAAAACAGCATTTGCTCTTGATTGCACTTTCCCAGTAGGTTGGGGCCACAAAATGCCCAGGAAGAGAGTCCTGGGCCTCTTGGTCCATCTAAGATTGCTTTCAAGGCAAGACCCCCACTGTCTATAGCATAAGCATCTTAAACAGGAGCCCAGTAGCAGCCCAGTTGGACCTGTCCTGAGGTGGAATGGGGATTCAGCATGGGGGGACTCACCCTGTGCACACAGACCACCAAAGGTGCCACTGACTGGGGATGTGAAACCCCACCGAGGGGCTTTGGTACTACATGGGGTTTGGATGGGGAAACCAGCAGCTGGCCTGCAACGGGTTGGCAGGACTCAGGGCATCTCTAATTTGATGTCACCTCATTAACACAACATCATCCTCCAAGACAGAGCTGGTTTTCTTGGTTTTGGACAAGCCAACGTATACCTGCACAGATGAAGCTCTGCGAGTCCAGACCCTTCTCCATGGGGATGGCCACCAGGTATTGCAACAAGAAGCCATTTTCCTTCACGATGTTCTTCAGGATGACCTGGGAGTGCCCGTCCAAGCTGCCACCCAGAGTCAGTGCCTCCTCCGCGCTCTCCAGGTAGGACATGAGCACCCCTCGGACCAACTCCCTCCACGAGGCCGCTTCTTCTGCATTCTCAGCCTGCAGCTTCAGGACAGCTTTGGAGGTAATCACCTTGAAGAACGCGGGTCCCCCGAGGCTCGTGTCTGGAAGGATGTCCTGGATGGTCTCTATACCGTAACTGTTGCTTAAAATTTTGTCGTTGTTCCTGACTTTAAAGCACTTTAAAGTCTCTAGAGACAGGGAAAAAATAAAAGGGACCCAGGTTTTGTCCATGTCCACGTACAGAACAGCCTCTTTTATTGCATCCAGCTCTGGTTCGTGAGCTGGAGTCCAGTCAAAGCTGTTCCCAGGCATGTCACTGTACTGGAGAAGAGCAGTGGAGTCACTCTGGATAGGCTGGCCTTCACCACCGTCTTCTGGATACTCCAGTGTCTCCCACTCCTCCTCCTCCAGCTGAGGCCGGCACTTCTGCAGTGCCTCGCGGATCCTGTCCAACCAGTCCTCGGCCTCATCTCGAGACGGAGCTCGTAGGTAGAGTTTTTTCCCCAGGAAAACCAGCTCAAAACGGCCATCCGAGTGTGTCAGCGCCAGCGACTCGCACCGCAGCAGGGAATAGCTCTCAACACAGATGCGGTCCTCGTGGTCCAAGAAGAGCCGGAGCTCCAGTGGCGACAGCTCGCAGGAAAACTCCTTCCATATCCCCATGGCTCCTCTCCGCTCCAGACTGCCCAGCTTCAGGAGCCCTCGGAAAGGGTTGGAAAGACCTGCGGCAAAAGCAGATGTCTCAGTATAACCAAAGAAGGGGAAGCCAGTGGAGAGAGAAAAGCCAATGGACTGCTCACAGCGAGCAACCAGAGGCATCACAGCTTTGAGACCCGGTCCTGGTGGACAGTGGGATGGGGCACAAGTTTACAGGACCTTGGTCTCCATCATCTGTCCACCACCTGCATTTCAGTTTTGAGGCTGAGAACAAGTGGGACCACATAAAGGAAACGTGTCCCACAGGGTGGACAGAGATATGGGGACAGAGGCACCCAGAGTACCTCCTCTCCTCCTAAAATGCTTCTCACCAGAGCCATCGTGGGCTCAGCAATGCCAAGGGAAGCTGCTCCACTGCCTTCTGGAGCTTTTAGTGCTGCCATCAGCTCAGCTACGGCAAACGGCTGCTTCCCAAACAGCCCACCCTCCTGAAACACCCCCCGAGACCATGAGCACTGCCCAGTGCTCCATGAAAGCAGGAGAGGGGAGGGCAGCATGTACCCATCTGCCTGCGATGCACAACGCTGAAGCCCTTTTGTTCCCGTTCGGGTGACATTTTGGGTTTCCCGCTCTCCAAGGACGGCACTGACAGCCTTTCCAAGTCAAGAGCGCTAATGAGCCCTGGGGCCAGACCCTCGCCAGCCCCCTCTGGCCCAAAGCCATTGATGTTGGCTGTGCTTTCGCTGCTCTCTCCCGGAGAAGGTCTGTAGAAATCATCTTCTGAGATCCAGCTCTTTCTTTTCTGTTAAAAAAAAAAAAAAAAAAAAAATTATTGAACCTATTGAACATCCTGTGCCCCTCAAACACGCACACCCACAATGACCCCTCCACGGGGGCTGTTCCCACTCAGACTGAATCCCACGCAGTGATGCACACCATTCCCACATGGATGGCTTCCCAGCTCCCTCTGATCAGGGAACGCTCTACAAGACTCTGTCGGCAGCTGGCAAATATTGGGATTATATACTGGTGGGATTATAAAGTCCAAAATTGATCAGTTCTCTCCCCTTAAAATCATCAAGGGGCTCAGAGGGAGAGCACATTCCCTGCAGTAACCACACACGAGATATTAGAAGGTGAAAAACCAGCCCTGTGATGGAAGGGTATGAGCTCGCCTGGAGTACTGGTACCATCCTCGTTCCAGGAAGAACAGAGATGGGGAGAGGTACAGAGAAGATGTCTAGGATGAAACAGAGACCTACAGCTTAAAAGCAGATGCTACAAACACCAGGCCTGACCAGTACAGGCAAAAAGCAAGGCAGAGAAGACCTTTGTTTCCGTACGTCAGGAGGGGATGAGACACACAAGCAGAACAAAACTCATTAAGCTGAAAGAAATCATGGCTGTTAACTTCTCTAGGAGTTTTTCTGGCTACAAGAACGGAGCGAGGTTCTGGGACAAGGTTCCTGAACAAATACCAGGAGCAAAACATGACCCAGCTCAGTGCCTTGGCAAAAGGGAGCAGCTTCCCTAGACCCAGAGCATCCCTGCCAGGGCTGCATCCCACCAGGAATGACCTCTCAATTACCCTACCCTGCTTTCCAAGAGCCTTTGATTCTGAATAACAAACTAAACGACAGCAGAAGAGCTGTCACCACCCTGCAGCAAGGATCATGGGTGGCTTGCGGCATAGTTCCCAATGTACAAGCAGGCTCGGCTTAGTCCAGGACCAGGAACGCAGGTTGCTCTGTGAGTCATGCGAAAGCAGGGGGGAATTTCCTGTTGACACCGTATGTTATACATAGATTAAGTCAAACTGGCCCAACGCCATGAGGAAGCAGCGGAAATGGGATAACTGGGAGGGAGCTGAAAGGAGCAGAGACCAAAAAGAGAAACCGTTTGGGGGGGTATGAAGTATATCCTAACCTCGCCAGGATGGAAACGATGGGAATCAGGATGGAAACAATGGGAACCAGGATGGAAAAGTCAGTAACAAATTAGACAGAGGACAAGGCTGTTCAAAGAGTTTCCTAAAAGCAAAAGCAAGTGCACCAACTCCTTGGCAGCAGCAGGGGAAATCCGCCGCTGCTTAAGCTAGCCTAAGCACCAGGGATGCCATCCTGCTCTGAGAACAGATGTGCTGCGTGAATATTTTTCCACTGGAAAACTGTAATTTGTTTCCCATCCAGTCAACCCTTTTCCCTGCTCTTAAGTGGACCATAAATGAAGAAAAGTCCCTATGAGAAACTCGACTCTCAGGCTGTTTTATTGGCTTGCACACAGCCTATGGCCAGATTTGTGCAAGAGCTCATCACCCTCCAGATATCGTTAACAAAACCAAAAACTTCCTCTTGCAGCCGCTCTTGGTGAGGGATGACTGGCAGGCCAGGCAGGGTTTCAAAAGCTTTGGTGCCTCTTTTACCAGTAAGTACCAACTTTGAACAAATTTCTCCCAGGGCAACTGCATGGACACAGCTCCACAGGGTCCGGGAAGATGCTCATGGAGCAGGGAGCATCACTTACACCCAACTCACTGTCAGAAGAGTGGAAGCAGCACAGAAGGTGAGAGTTTGGAGAAACTGGTGGCTACTCAGAAGCTGTTAGCAGTTTTATTTTCCTTTTCCATTAGATCTGCTGGTCAGGAAGCATAAAAACAAGGAGATTGATAGCAAGCAAGCTGTAACACCTACCGGACAACCCAGCAGTGGAGAAAGGAGGTATTCAGCTGTTGGGCTGCGGACTGCTTGGCTTCTCTCGCTGCCACTGACTGTGCCACTTCTGCCTGTCTCTCCTCTGCTTGGACCGCCACGCCGTGTGGCCGAAACGCCAGCCGTGCTGCTGGCTTTTGGTGCTGAATCTCCATCCCCATCGCTGGCAGTCACCATGTCACCTGTCTGAGCAGAGCCTGGACTGTCAGCATCAGGAGGTGGTTGCTGGTGAGCTCTGTGGGATGGTGCTGGGGGGACGGGCGATGTGTCTGGGGGACAGGCGGGCTGCTGCGGGGAGCAGCCTAGCACGCTTGGGGCCAGCTGTCCCTCTGGGGCTTCCAGGCTTGGCTTGGCTTTGCTGAACTCGGACAACACCCTTGAAACAGAAAAGTGACCAGTTTGAATGTAGCTACGTTAACCAAAACCTATAAAAAAACCAGTTATTGCTAATTATAACTACCTAAAAAAAGACCTCAATATCACTGCTTGTCACCTGCAGGCTGGCAGCACTGTACAGCTGCAAAAAACCCCCGTGGCACCAATCATGCTAACAGAAAAACATGTGATTTCTGCCCTACAGAGCTGCAGTCAGTCCCACTGCAGGCAAGGACCATGCCTGCAAAGGATGCACTTCCTAACTATGCAGATGAATGGGGTTTAATTTGCTTCTGATGGACATCTCCTCATGCAGGGAGAGCGCTGGGTGCTCCCCACAGCCCCAGCCCAACGTACAGCTCCCGGACACATATCCAGCCACAGACTGTGTGCCAAATTTCAAATGTTTTCATAACCGTTAACAAGCAATTATTAGTGGAGCCTGGCCAGACGAGATGCTGTTCCCATGCCCCTGCTTCGCCACCAGCTAGATCGAGTTAAACCATCCGAAGATTAAAATTCAAAACGACGTCTTTTCATCACGAGTTTAATCCAATCAAGGCAGGTTCTTCCAGGATCATCATAAGATGCAAAATCCTCGAAGTAGGTAATGATGCTATTACCGATGGGGAAGAACAGACTGCAGCTCTAAACCCTCTTGAAGACCCTTATCGAGAAGTGGGTGCCTTCGCCAACCAGCACCCTGAAGCTAGGCTCCTTCAGAGCCTTTGAAGGTGGCAGGGAAAATATTTACTGATTACTCAGAGCTTATATAACCCGCTGGAAATCTTTGTGCTGGGTGTTTGGCAGAAATAAATCACGAGGATGACAAACTAACAACCTCCCTCCTCTAAATTAGCTGCCGAAACTGCAAATTATAACCCTTTCCTGCAGCCAAAGTAATTTCTTTCCCCCCTCAGAAAGCCCTGAAGCATCCCCCAGCATACACCAGGGAGACGTGACGTTCCTGAAACCAGGGAGCAACATTTTTCTGATGTTTCTGCCCTGGTAAAGAGGACAGACACACACTTCAGTGGCTAGGAGCTCATTTGCCATGGCAGCAGGGTCCCAGCAAGCTGTGCTGAGTGTTTCTTTCTACCTTTCAGGCTCTTTCCAGGAGGAAAAAAACAGCTTGTTAAAGAAAAACAGAGGATAAAGCCTTCCTGCTTATAGAGAGAAAATAAATGAGAACCCAGGAGACGGCTGAAAATCCCTTTGAAGAGGAGATCTGGAAAAAGACTCACTCTTGCAGTGACCTGTCCAGGTCCTCAGCAGTGGCCGTCCCCAGGTCGGAGTCGCAGGAGAGCGGCTCCTCACTCCGCTCGGGACTGCGGGCACAGTGAGCCGGGAGGATGCTGTCGGAGCCCAGGCTGGAGGAGAGCTGGGATGAGCTCGTGGTGTTAAGGCTCAACGAGGACGACGTGAGTTTGATTTTGCTGCTGGCTTTGCTGATGGGTAGGACGGAGGGTTGAATCTCGATCTCGTCCGACCCTGATGACTGGGAGATCGAACCCAGTGATGCTTTTCTGTGGGGTTCGGATGTTGAGGACGTGAGGGGCTCCAGCAGCTCCGAAACAGGGCACAGACCCGACAGGGACAAAGGGGTGATAGTCCACTCATTCAAAACTGCTGATTTATAGGAGAGCTCAAAGGTTAAGGATGATAAGCCCTGCAAATAGCAAAGGAGAAACTCGCACTCTTCAGCATCTAAGAGCAGAGCGGTCGCTTGGTAGTATTCGGGCAGCCGGGACTTCTCCCGCAGCAGCAGCTTCAAATAACACTCCATGAGGCCATCGTTCAAAGCCAGCCTCAGCCAGGCTCGGCAGCGGCCGACGTCTGTATTGATAAAGATGAGTTGTTCCAGTTCCAAGACAATATTTCTGAGGAAAGGGAGAGAAAGAACAGAAAAGGATGTGAGCGGCTCTGTTTTCGGTCCATCATGGGGTCCTGGAGGGGAAGATCCTCCATCACGAACTGCCCAACCTGCTCTGCTATGGGAAGTTTAGGAGTTGGGACAAAAAAGGCTGTGGAAAATTTCTTTCCTTCATGGAAAACATGGTTTCCCATGGAGAAAAAAGAGTTCCCGAATGCCCCAAAGCTAAACATATTGGTAACAACCCCAAGGATCCCTGGGGTGCCTCTGGGTGCTCCTCCTCTCTCTGGCTGGAGGCATCTCCCACACATCACTGACCCTGGACCAAGGATGCAGAGGGGGAAATTCCCACTGTCCCTGCACATTTGTGGGTCTTGCTCTGGCTGGATACTCTTTGGTGACAACTGTGTGTCTAAATCCTAGCTTCAAATTTAAAATCAGCCAAAACACAGTGAAAACGGCTGCAGTGGCCCCAAAAAAAGGAGCGGGTCAGGTTGAGCTCCTCAAGCAATCTCAGCCTCCTGACTTCAACTGTTCTTCCCTAAAATCCAACAGCGACACCACGCTCCCTAATCCTCCCTGGTCCCAGCTCATGTTGGCGCTGCAGACGCTACAAAAACCAGCAAAAGTTTTGCAAGATTTTTTTTAATCTGTCTCTCAAAAAAGAAGAAAAAACCTTCAAAGGGCACAAAAATATCTCCTGTAGCATGTGAAAGAGTTATTTTCATCAGCTCTTTCATAATTTAAGAGTCGGTGATGGAGTTGAATGAGGCTTTCAAAACTATTTGCGTGTGGGCTGTTATTTACTGTGGGAGGACTCTGCTTAGGGAGTGGCTCAGAAAAACCCCAGCAAATAACGATAGTTACCCAGGCGAGACCTCCTCAAAGGTTGATTGGGACATGGGGAAATGGAGGCCAACCATTCCCAGCAGATCCAGGCCAGAAGCGAGACCAGACCCCTGGGCCATGCATCCCATAACCTGCTGCTATCGTATGTCAGTGTGATCACTGTGGTCCCACAGGGGATGAGACCCCGTATACAGCCTGGCACCCAAAAATAAATAAGAAAGCAGTGTGCCCTAAGCTGGCAGCAGTGTTTCATTCCTTAACTGGTTGGGGACATCGGCTCACGCCTAAATGGCACTTTACCCCTTGCACACGCTGAGAGGGGCTGCGCTGGGTACCCAGCCCCACATCGCTTGGCATCGCATGGGCTTTGCTCTCCTACCTGTATCGCCCAGCAGTCCCAGGCAGCCTCAGCCCCCTGAGACACCCCAAGAGAGCATCTCTCCCTCTGACTGAAGGGACTGAACACACAGGACACGGTAGAGATGTATCTTTCCATTGAGCCACCCTCCCATTCACCGTTCCCTGAATTTTGTGGCTTTTGCACCAAAGAGAGGGGATAAACCTGAGCGTGCAAACACCTCTGGGCAGGGACGGGCACTCACCGATGGGTGATGCTCTTCAGCAGACCCCAGAAGACCGGCTGGGGAAGTGGTCCCCGACCTCCTGTTTTCTTCCCTTTCCCTCCACTCTCTGCCTTTATATGCTTCGCCTTCAGCCCGTGCACAAAGACAGCTTCCAGGGCGCTGCAGAGGGTGTTTGCGTTCCCATCGTCGCTGGTCACAATGGCATCCGAGGTCACGTACTGCTTCTGCAACGCCTTGATGGCATTCACCAGTTGCTTCTTGATCAGCTGCAAGACAGGAAGGACATGCTTGCATTATAAAAAAATAAGTATTAGGAAAGATTTCATATAAAAGGGCTCAAAAAGTGCAAGGCTCATCCAGAGCAATGCACCATATGACTTCTACTTCATCCACATGCTTCGCAGTGGCTGTTAGGGAGCACCATAGCTGAACCGGTCAAGCTGGGTACTCATGCTCTTGGCAGCATGGTTCATCTGGCTTTTTTTTTTTTTTTTCAAATGAGTAATTTATGCAATTTTAGTTGGTGTTTCAGAGCCCACTGGGTTGCTGGGGTTGCCTTTACAGCGTGCGGTGCTTCCTCTGCAGAAACCAAATTGCTTAAGAGGATGGGGAGAAGAAGAAAACAGCTCTTTCCAGGCACTTGCTCAGGGGAAACACAGGGATTAAATAAGCACGATTGAGAAACGAGAAATTCAAAGGAGGTAACCCATAATAAGGGCTGCGATACCACTTGAACTTGTGCAGAACAGCCCAAGCAGCATGTGATGTGCTAATGAGTCCTGCCAGCAGAAATCAAAGTCATCGATCTCGCTCTCAGCAGCTCGTCTGTGTTGATTAACCCACGGGTGCTGCTGGGGACGGGCTCCCCCCAAAAAGATGCTTTTGGAAGGACAGCTGGGGTTTAGCTGCTGCCTTCAGAGAGCCTTGGTGGGCTTTGAAGTGGGAACACGGGAATTTTACCTTCCAGCAGCTTTGCTTCCCTCTTTCTCAAATCAGTTGAAAAGAAGCACGTTCAGTGAATTTAACAATTTTATGCTAGTGGAGGGGATTTTTTTTTTCTAATGCAGCTGAGCCCGGATGTCTCAATCAACCTTATTTAAAATGAAAGTTGCACTTCCCAGCAGGGATTTGGCAAACACTGCAAATTCATGTTTCGGCATCAATCATGCAGCATTCAAGGCGAATACTGAACGGCACCAGCCACTGTGACTGAGGCAGGGAAGATTTTGACTCGAGCCTGGGTTGGCTGAACAAACTCATATTAAATTTCCAGCCCAGGGTATTTTTTTCAGCATCTAAATAAGATTTCCAGCAGCTGTAGTTCAAGGAAAACAGCCGGAGGAACGTGTACCTTATCCCTGCTCGTATCGGGGACGCCCCTTGCAGCGGGGGCTGTTTTCCAGCTGCTTCACAGATCTGCTAGCACAAGCAACCTGCTTGCAAGCAGCAACTGTGGGCTAACAGGATTAAAGAGTGCAAATGATTTTATCTGTCATGCATGAATTAATTCTGCTGTGGGATGAATTAAACACCCAGTTTGAGCCGCTGGGTTTGAACTTTGCTCATTAAACGTGTTTAGACTCCCAAAGCTGGGTAGAGAAACACCAAATATACAGAACAGCAATGCTCCTTCACCCAGGTATCAGAGCTGAGCACCTTCCCCTGCCCCACGCTGGGTCTTGCCACGAGGGGCAAAGCCCAAGGTAGAGTCTTGTGTGATTTAACTCATGGCCACCCTATTTGCTTTAACCTGCCCCCCCATGAGCCAAACCATCAAGGATCCTCTCTGCTGGAAAGCTTGAGCCACCCTTCACCCCTATAAACCAGCCCAACCCCAGCTGGCAGCACCAACAAGTCCTACCACGTCCCCGCCAGTAACTGGAGTTGCACTGGGGAGTAACTAGAGCTATTTGGGGAGGTTTAGGACGTCTTGCTCACCTGTATGGCTTCCTTGGGGTCATCGGCATGGCTTGAATGCATCTCAGCTGCTGCCGCTCCCCGCGCTGGGCGCTGCCTTCACATGTCACCTTTGGGACAAGGAGGAGGAACATGTCTGAGCACCCATTTGGTTTACATCTAACTCACCTGTCATGTGAAGGGCACCCGGCATCACGCAAGAGGCATGGATCGTGCACTGAGGCATTTTGCAAGCACTCATGGCCAGACTGCTGCTGGATTCAAGCTGGGACCGACCTACGACCACATTGAAACACGCCACACTTCCCGGGGACCAGGAGAGTTTCAGGCAAAACAGAGCATGGCCAAGAGACCGAGAGCGAGTAATTAACCCCTGCAGCTGCCTGGAGGCAGCCCTAAACCTGGGTGAAACATCGGGCCGGTCAAGCCAGCAGCAATGCACGCAGGCCCAGGGACGGCTCCCCTTCTGTTTCTACATCACCTGAAATACCCAGGTGCCAGCAAGGGCATCAAAACAGCCATTTAGCAAGTGAGCTTGAACGACGGCACTCAAAAACCATGTGAAAGGCATTAAGGTGGCCCAGACAGAGGGGTGTCACTCCCCAGCAGACCCTGCGCAGAGATGTCAGCAGCTCATCTCTGGTACTCGCGAGAGGAGCGATGCTGCTGCCAAACCCAGCTGGGACAGACCCTCTTGGAGGTGTCTAGGCGCTCGCCCCAATGGCACAGAGCTGTTGGGGAAGATGGGAAAGAAGGATGCAGGTTCTCTATCAGGTTTCCAGTCGCTCCATTCAGAGGTAGATGAAACCCAGGATTCCCCGCTCCTGGGGGTGCAGATGGCAGGTCTGGTTTTGGTGGGAGAAAAATCAGTGCCCTCCCACTACAGGAAAGCCTGGCAAAACCAGAGCTGAGCAGGCAGTGGCAGCCTCGCTGGGGTCATCTGCAACTGCAGGGTGTTTGCAGACAACAACGGACCTTTGACTTCTGACTTTTGGCCTCCTGCCCTGTTCTTCAGAGCTGTCTGCTGAAACCAAGCTGTGCCTGGAGGCTCTGTGAGCAAAGCACATGGCTGTCAGTGAGACGCCCATCACATTGCTGCATCCCTGCTCAAACACAGTGCGTCCTGGTGCTGAAAAGGGTCTGAGAGCCGCTCCAGCCCCAGCTACCACAGTAAAGCTTCCTAAGGATGTGAAAGGTTGGAGATTTATTCCCTTGAGTTGGAAGCACTTGCCCTCTAAATAGAGGAGAGAGCCCAGCAGTTGACTGCAGGGTTTAGGTATGCCCACAGCAGACAATGGGCTTGGTATAGCATTGATACTTCAGAATTTATTTCCAAGCCAACACAAAAATCCCAGAGCTTTCCCCAAGCAGAGCTGACAACCTCAACCTGCCCCTCTCCCTGCACCATGAGCCACCAAACCAGGGCAGAAACATGGTTTGCAGACCAGCTTCTGCAGAGCCATGGCTAGTCCCGAAGGCAGTGGTGGCCCAAATCCGGAGCAGCCCAAATCTCGTGCAGCCTAAACCCAGAGCAATCTGAATCCACAGCATCCCAGACCCGAAGCATCCTGTGCACGTACCGCACCAGCTGGTCCTGCTCAGAGCAGCTGCTCAAGAGCTCTTTGGGAACAAACCCCAGATCAATCCTTAGTGTCTCCAGAATTCACAGACAACTTCAAAGAAAAGGAAACTGGTTTTGCCATGACTTGTCATAAGATTTCCTCTCTTCGGGTTGCAACACAGAAATGGGTGAGTGCAGCGATTACGGAAACGTTAACCTCTGGCTCACTGGCTCGAAGGACTACTGGGGGTTTTTGGGGGGAGCGAGGGGACACCTAAGTGACAGCAGTGGTTGATGAGGACCGCAGAGAGCCATCCCCATCTCCACCCTCCATATGAGAAGTTCAGGCTCCTTGGGGCCAGGCAGCCTCTGCCCCTTTTGCCACCACCTCCTGCACACACCCTGCAAGCAAGTGACACATCCCACCCAAGACAAATTCAAGGTGCAAGAGCTGGGGGTGGGAGGAGCAAGCTGTGGGCACAGGGTGGCATTTCTCATGCCCAGAGAGGCAGCGTGGGTGTTTCAGCTCCAGGACTGCACCCGCCATCTGTGCTTTTGGCGTCAGCCACCCCAGTATCCCCAGGTAGTCGCAAGGGAGGGGGTAACAGCGGTGTTTTCGCAAAGACCTCATCCAGATTTTACAAAGTGAGTGGTATTCCCCCAAAACACAGGCTCCTTTGCTGGCATCACCTCTCCCAGCGTCTGCAGGAGGTGAGACGCTAAGGAGAACACCCACCGCCTTCACCATGGGACTCTCCACTCCCATCATGACCAGTCCAACCAGTTTGTTCCAGCACCACGAATCCACACGCACTGCTTCTGTTGGGACAGCATTTTCCTGAAAAACGAGTGCAACGAACCAGCTCCAAGGTGGATTTCACCTAACACAAGTCTTCAGTGAAACATGGGGAAATCAGACCGGCAGCCCTGGCACTAGGCTAGCTGGCTCTAGAAGGAACCAGAGGGCTCCGGAGCACTTCCAGGTGGATCCTGGAAAGCCTTGGCTGGTCCTTGTGATCTTGAATGGATAAGACATCAGATGTATGTGCAAATGCAGAGACAAGCACATCTACAGCAGAAAAAAGCCACATCGTTTCCCAGCAGTCACCACCCCGGAGGCTACGCAGGCAGATCACAACAGCTCGAGTAAAACAAAGAAAATAAAACAAGTGAGAAATAAAAACAGCCAGCAAGCTGGCGTGGTTAAACCTACCGAGGAAGGGAGTTGCTGGTGCGAGAGCAGAGTTGTTTATTTACCAAACTGCTGCAAAACAGCCAAATTCTTTGGGAACGGCTTGTTTAAATCAAGCCTTGTGCCAGGAGAGGCAGAGACCCTGTCCCAGAGCTTGGCTCTTCGGTATCCCAACAAGCGACGCTCTCCGAGTTATAAATAAACAGCAGGTCACCGCTCGTGCTTTGCAAACGGAAAACAACAGCTCACAACGACAGCGTGAACCAGTGACTCAAGGCCTGGACGCGGAGCCAGTCATTTTCCAAGCACGAGTGCTGTGCCAGTCACCCTCTGCCTCGGGGAAATGAGGGCTTTGATGGGCTGGTGGGTCCAAGGGCTGGTGGCGGGACAGCCCTCTCCTCCTACACAGCTTCTGCCTTCCACCCAGAGCCCGTGCACACCCAGCCACACTTAAAAGACAAGCCGACCCCAAGCAGAAGCAGTCCGGGAGAAGGAAAGCCAGCTGGCATGGCCAGTGGATTGGCTTGTTAGAGGATAAAACCTCTCGGAAATAATTCAGCAAGGGTTAGGGCAGGGTTAGAGCCCAGCCCCAGCTTGCAGCAGCAGCAGGACACTTGCGGTCCAACTTCAGCTCCTTCTCTGTGCCCAGCCCAACGTTATTCAGCACTGCCGTGATTCCCACTACAGGAACACAGGCATCGCATAAGGGATGGGGACCAACACACCACCCTCTTCCCTGTGGGAAAGTCCTCCTTGCAGCTGACAAACCTGATGGTGGACGGAGAAGGAAGTCCTCCAACTTCTGCCCCCCGCGGCACCGAGCAGGACCCCTAGGAGCAACCAGGGGAGGCAATGCAGCCACTGCTCTTGATGGCAAGATCGTGTTTTTCAAACACTCAAAAATGAGAATTTCTTTTAGCTTGTTGCCTACTCCTGCACCAGGCTGCAATTTGCCAGAGCTGCGGGTAAAGCCGGGGTTGATTTTCCCCAGCGTCGCAGATGACAGAGCCACCGCGCAAGGGCGAAGCGGATTGTGAAACCCCCAGCGTGTTGAGGCAAAATGTTCCTGTATTTATACTCCTGAATTTTGCGTTGCTTTGGATTGCCAAAGTTGGAGCTTCCTGGTTGATTCAGTGGCCATCTGACGCGGTGGGCAGCTCGCATCCCTTGATGGGGGGGGAACCGGGGGTCGCTGGAAGTAAGGCAACAAGAAACCAGCTCTTTAAACTCCGCGTTTTCTGCTGGACACAAGAACTACCCAGAGCTCATTCGCAACGGCTCGTTCTAAGTGAGAAAACGTCATTTATAGAGAACAGAACACACGACAAATCAGAGAAAACTGTAAGGATCCTGCACCTGCTGGGATCTCTGCACGGGTACGGCCTCTCCGGCCAGAGTGGGGTCTACGGGGATGAGCCAGGCCGAGAGGTTTGGGGTGTCAGCGCTGGAGGGAGCGCATCGAGGACCAGACACCAGCACCCCCCACCCAGGGGGACCCCACGGAAAGGAGCATCTGAGCCACGGCACAGGTCTGTGGTGGCTTGTGGGGGGTCTGGCATGGGTGGGCCATGGTGCCGGGCTGCCCTGGGTGGGGGGGGGGGCTGTCACGGCTGGGGGGGGGCACCCGGGTGGGTGCTGGGGTGGTGCCGAGGCCTGGGGAGGGGTCAGCAGCCATGGGGGGGTCAGCCCTTGCTTGCACCACCCTGCACCCCCCGTCTGCACCCCTCATCACCCTGCACCCCACGAACCCCCGCCACCCTGCACCCCCATCCCCCCCCCCGCCCCCTCCCCCACTCACCGGCTCCGCGCCTCCGGCCGGGGAACCCGGAAGTGCCGGCCTTGCCGGGAGCGCGCACGCCCCGCCCCCTCCTGACGCCGGCGCGCAAGCGAGGCGGGGCCGAGGAGCGACGGGCCACGCCCACCTCAGGCAAAGGGGCGGGGCTGCAGAGGCGGGCACGCCCCGCGCTGGCGGGCTTACGCGGGCACGCGCGGTCAGGCGCACGCAGGGACGCACAGGCAGACAGACGCGCGTGCACACCCACGCGTGCCCGCGCGCACCCCCCCCAAGCAGACCTACAAGCACGCCCACGCACGCCCACGGCAGGTACCCACACACCCACAGACACACGCGCAAGCGGGCGCACGTACGCACACGCGTGGGGCAGACACAAGCACAGGCAGGCAGACCCCGGGTACTACAGCCGCCTGCTCGCAGGCCGGCACACGCGTGTGCAAGCACACGCCCTCACAGGCGGGTGATGGGCAGCCAGCCGGCAGCTCGGCGGGGGTTGGTGCCTTAACACGCGCGTGGACACGCACACGCGGGCCCCGACGCGCACGTGCACGCTTCCGTCCGCTCGCAGGACGCTCTGGGTTGAAAAACCTGCAAGTTTTAATGGCAATTTCAGAAGCCCTTGCCCGCCGTTGAACGATCGCGACAACTTTATCCAAGCCTTGGGGTGCACAGCGGCACCCCGACGCTCTCGGCGGCCCCTCGCCCGCTTCCCGTGGAGAAGAGCAACCCCCAGCCAGCGCGTTCCCCCACGGGGATTCCCGGAGGCAGCGCGTCCCATGTGCGGAGGGAGGCTGCCCGGCTCCAGCGCTTGGCACCCAGTGCTGCGCCCAGCCTGGCCCGCTGCTGCCGGAGCCCTACGAGGGCTCCCCGTCCCTCGGAGCCCTCTTGTTCCCATCCCGCGGGGATGAGATTTGGGGTATCCCGAGCATGTAGGCACCCGTGAGCGTGGAGAGGGACCGTTGCTCCAGGTCTTGGGGTGCACCGGAGCTACAAGGCAGAGGCATCGGGTCTCTGGGTAATTGCATTTTCCCACCGTTGCAGCTTTTCTGGGGTGCTGTGGGCATCCAGCTGAAATGACAGCAAGGAAATAGCAGCAAGAAAACAATAGCCAAGGAAATAACAGCCAAGGAAACAGCATCCAAGGAAATGGCAGCCAAGGAAATGGCAGCCAAGGAAAGCCTCAGCAGTTCCTATATCAGAACAAGAGCTGAAAAATAAGCACAGGCATCGTCACCATCCCACTTACTTTAGCTTGAACTTGTTGAAAATCTCCTCCTCATCTGAGGTCTCTTCATCGTACAGCTCAGCCATGGATTTTTTATGCTGGGAATCGAGAGGCCGGTACAGGTCTCTAAGCCACTGCGGTTTGGTTTTGCCAAGATCCAATACATGCGAGCCCTGGAAAATGCCAGGGAAGGGAAGGTTTTGGAGAAGGTAAAAAACAGCCAGTGGTGCAGGTAGCAGGAAGAGGGGCAGACCTGGCATGTGCTCCCCATCCTTACCTGCTCTCTAACGTTGTACTTGTTCTTGCTCCATCCTCTTGGCAGGATTTTTTGAAAGAACCTGGAAAAAAAAGGAAAAGGATAAAAAGTGAAGGCAGCTGGTGATGGCAGTTATTGGCAGAAAGGTTGCCTGCACCCTGCCCTGCTGGGGAGTTCAGCCAAATGGCATTTACAGTGCTGCAAAACATCTGGATTTAGTGGGCTAAAGGGGGAGAAAAAAGGCTTTTGTGCGTCATCACCCCAGAATTCACCTTTCCCAGTCCATAAGCAGGGAGGCTTGGCCAGAGAGGGCTGCGGTGGGTGCCAGCACCTGCCAGGGCAGAAGCCTCTACCTGCTCAGGGTGACATTTCAGGTGGCCCTAAGGCTGATGAGGAGGCCCAGAAGGAAGGGATGGTGCTGGCTGATGTGGCTGGGAATAAGTCCCGGTTTAGCCTGGATGTGAAAGGCATCTGGAGAGGACAGGAGCAAGCTCTTCAACAGCCTCTCTGAAGAGCAGGGCAGGGAGAAATACGGCAGAGCTGATGCCAGAGAAGATTTTTGCTGGAAATCGGAGCAAAGAGGTATTTCCTCGTGGCCGGGCAGCGTGGTTGCAGGGACGTGGGACCACGTGGGAGCCCAGGGCCAACACATCCACCACATTCAGGGTGTAGCATCACTGGTGTGGAAAAGGGCTGCCTGGGTGGCTGGTTGAGATGTGAGCTTACAGCCGTGCCAATCACTCACACTTTGGGGTCCCTTTTCTGGGTCTCTTAAAAAAGCTACGTGTTTTAAATATAGCCTGGTGAGACTTTGGCAGCCACCACCTGTGTGGCTGGGGGGGCTCAGGGATTAGGTGCTGGTCAGAGTAAAGACTGTTCATGGCACAGCAGCGGCACAGCACAGAGAGTAATTACCATCTCGGGCGTGATTTACTGGTGCTTCGAGGTTGGGAAGCGGCTGCAGATTTTTGGGAGCAAACCTGGTGAAGGAGAGAGAGAGAGAGAGAGACTTGTAACATCGGGATTTTCTTGTCACACTCTGCAAAAAAAGGGAGTCCAACAAGTTCTTCCTCCAACCGAGCCCATTACATACTTGTGCAAGTCTGTGCCAGCAGCCACGTTTTTAGAATAAGCCCATCCTCCCTTCCCAACTCCCCACTTTTCCCTGCCCCCAGAATGACCTGAACTCCCAGAGCTCTCCTAATCTCAGCAATGTTTATGTCTGCCTTTCTTATCTGTGCAGTGTTTTACAGGGTACTCCCCTCCTGTTTAACCCCAGTCTGAAACATGTAGGTAGGCTTTTAAAGAAATAAAAGCTTTCTTTTCCAAGGAGAAGGGCCCCAAAGGGAGGCTGAAACTCTGTGGGCACGCTGGGTTCTCTCCCCTGCCCGTCTCGGGCACAGCACTGACCCACGCGGAGCTGTTTCGCACCTTGCAGAAGGACTTGATTTTGTCAAGAGGGAAGGTAGCAAGGGAATTGCTACATGGCTGAAAGCAATGGGTGTGGGCAGGAGAGCAGAACAGGGTCAGGAGAAGAGCCTGGGAGGAGACTCTATAGGCCCAGGGATCGCGGGATAAAACTTGGGGATGGGCTGATGGGAGAGGCTGTGTTGGGAGGGAGGCACAGACCTGCTCAAGGAAGCTGTTAGGAAAGCTGCAAAGCAGAGCTGTGGACAGGTTGTGACAGATACCAGGACAATCCCCCCCAAGCAGGCTTGAACCCATGTGGAGCTGTATGGATGCCATGACAAGCTCCAAGGTTGGAAAAACATCTGTGCTACCCACAGACATTTGCATCGGCACCCCGGGGCTCATAAACTGTGCGGGGAGGCACCACCCTGCCCTGGTGCACTCCAGCTACAAGGCCTGACTGACAGCTATCTGTCAAACGAATTATCGGCTTACCTCGACGAGACACATCACTGTGAGATTAATCATGATGATGACAGACACTGATATTGCTAATAGGAGCCTGTCGCTGGAGGTATACTCTGGTTTCCACTGGAGAAAAGGAGAGAAAATCAGGAGGGGAGAGAGGGTTGCTCCTTCCATTCCCCATTGTCCAGGGCACATCCAACAACGCCCAGTATCTCTCCTACCTTCCCTGAGGGTTTCCTGCCCGCCTCCCTGGCCTGGGCCATGCCATTGGAAACGTTTCTTTCCAGGAGACACTGGCCCACGAGAGCAGAGGCTCCCTGGTCATCTTGCCTCTTGCTGAGCAGCTTTATGAGCAGCCCTGTCTTTGAGACCATCTTTGCACAGGCCAGCTGGACTTCAGGTAGGCTACAGTCTACCCTCAGGGCTCGTGCCACGTGGGTGATGAACATCCGCAGGGCTTCGTCTGGGATGAGCAAGCGTAGGTGATGATTGACCTTGGTTTCAAACAGGTGTCCTTGAACCGATGTGCCATCTGGGCTCTTGGAGCTACCTGGTTTATTGAGGAAACTGGATCCTTCCTTTTGTTGCTTCCAGTGTGTTTCTGCAGTTTGAGGGACAGCTGGTAAATGCCCATCTAGAGAGGAACCCTCTTCTTCAGCTGTGTCCTCTAGCATGCTGCTTGCAGCAGGGGGGCTGTTGTTAACCAACAGGTTATAGAAAAAATGCTGGTTTGTGTTTAGTCTCTGCTCTGCTTTACTTTCTGTTGGTGTGGGCTCTTCCTCTGGACTCACATTGCCAAATGTCTTGTAGAAAAGCTGATGACTTTTATTCAAATGAGGGCTGTCCCCCTGCTTGTGCTTTTTGTAAGTCCAAACATAGTCCTGCCTTGGAGATGGTGCTTCCTTTGCATCTTCTACATCCTCCATCCCACGAGTTTTCTTGGTCTCTTCCACAGCATCGGAATAATTTTGAATCTTAAAAGACCCGGACAAATGAGGGGCCTCTGCTGGGGAGCGTGAAAGGGAATGTTTTGAAGGAGGTGTGGATATTTTGTGATGTCTGAAGATGGAGGGGCTGTTAGTAGGGTTTAACCTGCCAGCTGCTTCCCAGGGGTTTAATGCTGCCTGGTTCAAACCTAAGTCATGCTTCTTTTGCACCCAGCCCATGGTTGAATCTCCCTCCACTGCTGGGATCTCGTGCACCTCGTCCTTCTGCATGGCAGATGTCGGCAGGAGTGAGATGGCGTTTTCCACAGTCACGATGCTTTTAGCCTTGTGCAGCTGCTTCTTGAGCTCAGCCACTAGTGCCTTTGCTAGAAAATAGAGTTTCCTTATATCAGTTTCACTGGTCCAGCCCATGTGCTGAATGCTGTGCAGCATCAGCCTCAGTTCCTTACTAGTTTTGCGTTCGTGCCTGGATAGGTGCTGAGGGGAATATGAATTTGTTCTGGAAATGTGATCATTCGGGTTACTGAGATCACCATTAGTGCTGCTCAGGCTCAGGACAACCGCAAGTGTTACGGTTTCATGGTCTCCAAGCAAAGGCTCCTTGGGCTTGAGGTTCAACACCACGTTGGCGTTCAGTTTTCTGGATTGTACCACTTCCATTATTTCTCCTTGTGTCTCTACCAGAAGATCTGTGTGAGCTGTAAAACACCAAGAGAGTAGATCAGTGACTCAGCATCATGAGAAGCTTTCTGCCAAAATACAGGGTCAGAGGTTTACCCCGAGCAACAGGCGCTTGCCTTTAAGACAAGGGAGCGTGTGAACTGAATGGTGGATGTGTTAGACAGGACAAGTCTTGTTGAATCAATCAGATTATGTCACTGGGGCAGAACAGATAGATGTTTCTTTTCTGGTGTCTCCCAGGGCTCTGTTTGGATCGGTGTGAAACATCCCCGGGGGAATGGGTTTGATGTCAGAGAGTTTCCCACAGCTCGATACAAGCCAGCGTTGAGTTGCTAAAATCACCATAAAGCTTTTAAACTCAGAGTGAGTCTGGAAAGCAGAATACCCAAAGACATGGTGTTTGTCCCTGATCAGTTATCCCAACTAGCCCTTCTCCCTGCGGTCAGGAAAACCTGGGATATTTCACTTTAAAATGCCTCTGGGTTGTTGACTGCAACAATCTGCAGTCAGAGTGAGCCCCCAATAACAGAGAGCTGTTTTGCTGCTGATGGATGCAGCTCCCATCACCCAGGCCTAGAAGAAGTGGAAGACGTGGGGGTTTGACCCAGAGCGATGCAAACAGCCCAGGAGAGCTCTTGCCCTGGCATGCAAAGGGCACACGCTGAATCTGCAGAGCTAGGATAAGTCTTCAAGAGTCCTACACCAAGGCTGCAAACACAACCTTATCTCTAATCCTGCTTTGCAGATAGCTTAATGCCAGAGGCGGGTGACATGGTCAAGAATATTTACAGATTACAAAGGTATTTAGGCCTTTTTTTCCTCTTAAAATGATAGGAAATTGGACACACAAATACCTTTGAGTATCTAGCCCTAAATGGCTTAGCAGCCTGTTTTCCCTAGACTTGTGACGAGGTGAGGCTTGCTTGTCCACATCCAGTTTGAAAATCAGTTACTTGGGGACCTTGTAAACCTTACTGTATGTATTTGCACAAGTCCAGCTCATCTCTGCTTTGAATAGAATGATATTTACCCTGTGCAAAGATTGACCAGGACAGTGCATTGCTTACACTGCACAGGCTAACAAGAGAATAACAATGCTTGGTGTTCACCTAATGCCCTGCAAAGGAGATCAGGGTTACTGTCCTCTCTCCTACACATGGGGAGCAGGGTGGCAGAGAGACCAGGCAGTTTTCCAAGGTCACTCAGGCAATTTTTGGAGCCTGTATATCCCAGACCCCGTCCAACACATCATGCATTACAGGAGGTTTCTGCAGAGCCTGCCTAAGGGCATCCACTCTCATTTATGGGTTTTGGGGCTTCCAGTGTGGGTGGCAGGTTTGAGGTGCAGCTCAGCGCGTGCCACCTTGCCAGAGCAATGCAAACATTGCCGGACCCTGTGGCCATGTCTGTGCTGTGTCTGGGACCCTTCTTGCTGCTGAGCTGTGACTAGCCAAGGTATGGTGGCACTGGAAAGGCTCAGGAGGTTGTCAGGGGAAATTTGAGGGGCTTATGAGCAGACGATGCCTTCCAGCACTTGGGAACGGTACTGGGCATGCATGATTTCCTTGGCTAGATGTGCTGTGTGGATTGGAAGCTCGTTGTTTGTTTAGCTCAGCAAGCTATTTCTTCTCAAGATAGTATTTGACACAGAAGATATGTGTAATCGCTAGTAACTTTTCAACCCCTGTTTTTTCCAAGTCATGTGCTCAAAGGGGAACTTTTTGTGCCTGTGGCTCAGAGAGCACAGTTCGAGGCCTCCCAGGTCTCACCTGAGTTGCCTGCACTGGCCTTTGGGCTGATTTCAAGGCCTCATATGGATGAAGCTCCTCGAGAAAGTCTGCCCTGATTTAGTGTCCCTGGGACTGACTAGGAGCCACCAGGCTGGCCATCGAGGTGGCCAATGCTGCCTGGGAACCCACGCAAAAGGGGGCCATGCTACAGCATCTCCTAAAGCTAGAGGAAACCAGGCAGATTTGGTGTTTATATCGACATCATCGGGAAGCCTACCGCACTGGGGAGCACTGGTGGTGCATAGGTTCTCGCAGTGGAACTTGATGGTCCTGCACGGGGTTTTGGTGGTGTGTTTCTCCTGGCAGAGGCAGCAGGCCATATCACTGGGCAGTTTGCTAAAGACAAGAGGTTACTGGAGAAAAACCCAGCATCTCAATCCATGTCTCAGAGTCCAACTCGGGTAACACACAGACAACACATCATGGTTTTGCTTCAATTTCTTCTACAGCTCTGGAAAACTTCTCCTCACCCCCAACCCCCAATCCCAATGGACAAGTATGTTCTCCTAATTTCTAAGAGAGGTTTCAAGTAGAAGATAGGATTCTCCATTAGCATCAAAATGTTGTTTTTACCTTTGTAAATGGAACTAGTCCCAAAATACAGAAATGCACCCCACCTTGATCTAAAATTTCCCTTTGAAAAACCTGGAACATGTCATCTAAAAGGTGAAATTCTGTTTCTTGCCAGGTGAGTTGGGGAGGTTCTCAGAAGTAAATAGCAAACCCTAAGCTTACTGGGGTTATTCTGATTTAGTGGCCGGTGGATTTGTTTCCCAAGCAGATGCCTTGTTTCAGCAATTACGATCTGCTGGCAGCTGGGACCCAGTCCCTGCATACTCACAGCGTTTCCAAGCAGACTGTTCTCAGGAGGAGCATGAGCAATGTCTGCTGAGTCACTTGTGTTGCACCCAGGTCTCTGAAAGGATTTGAAAACCACATTAAATTTTCAGGTGGCATTACCAGAACTCTGCTCTGAGAACAAGCCCAGGTCCCTGATGATTGGGGTGGTGTTCGCAGAGGGATCTACTTCTGCCTAATCAAAGAGAAATGATTCAAAACCCTATCGTCTTTCTTTCTGCTTTGACCTGCTCCTAACCATGGGGTCTGAATCAGGAGGGGATCCTGCAGATCTTGTGGGAGACAGATGCAAACAGAAAGGATTCCCTGGTTCAAAACCCTCCTCCTGCTTTCCCATGAGTGCAGCTTCAGTCCTTGAAGGGAGACACTTCTCACCCAAGAGGATGAATCCACTATGACCTTGGAAGGAAAGTTTGTATCAGTGAAAAGAGAAAATGTGCTGAGAAGAAAGCAAAGGGTATCTGTGGGATAGTGGGGCTGTGAGTAGGAAGGATCTCTGCAAAAAACCTGGATGTCTTCCTCCCTGAGGAGTCACACAGGTGTGAGCAGGAGCCATAGGATACTGTGAATTATGATCGACACAGAGCATCACCTGCCCTGAGCTGTGTCAAGGCAGTGGGCTGGGGATGCGGGGTGGGCAGGAGCCCCGATCTGCTGGCACAAGTGCCCCAGTGACTGGGAGCTGCTGGATCCCACCTTCTCAGTGCTCAAGCAGGAGTGGGGACATTCCCAGATCCTTCAGGCCACTTCACTGCCCCAGACCTGGATGGCCTCTAATTTTTTAAAGTTTGTGTCCCAGCTCCTTGGTTGCTTTGCAGCTGGGGACACACCAGTACTGCTTGGCCTTTGCCTTGCTCGCTGGTGCCAGGGTTATTTGTGCCTCTAGCAGAATAAGGCTGGGAGAAGAGTGAGATTTGCTACTGGATCTCTGCTTCCCTGACAACAGGGCACCTGAGACAAAGATCTATATTAGTCTGGTAAAAATGAGTTAATACTTACAGATATTTGACTGAAGGCAGCTTGAAGAACGATGTGTCAGTAATAACGGACAGGGGGTTATGGCTTAGGATCCTGAAAAAAACAACGCACTGCTGTGAATTGGTGATGGGAAGGATGGGAGCATGGGTAGGTGTGGGTAGGGGCATGTGGGAATGGCCTGTCCACATGTCCTCTTGCGTACATAGACCCACGGGTCTGGAAAGCCAAGATCAACTGGCCCTATGCAGCAGGCACTGGAGAAATGGGAGATGGTTAAAACACTTACTGCAGAGTAACAAAACCCCAGTGGTTCCTGAACTGTATAAACAGAGCTAAATCAAAGTGAATTTCCACTAGATCATTGCAAAGTATTTCTGCGATCAAGGAGTTTTTTCTCTTTGTCAGGCTTCACATTTCTACCCTTTGAATATCAGAGAGGCCCAAAGAGAGTTGTGCCTGCTGGAGCTGATGCAGAATTACACTGAAATCCCCTTTCCAGGCTCCTCTCTGCTGTGTGAGTGGTGTAAAGAGGTTTATGGTGGGTAAGGATCCGGCCGACTTTTATGGATGGCAGATGTGGATTTGGCTGAACAATTTTTACTCAAACCTCCCCAAAGAATTTCCTTTTAAGTGGAGAACAAACATAGGAAATTTCAGCCTGAAGATAAAAAATTGGCTCAGTGCTATGTGTGTGAGGAAGGGCCTGGGATGAAGGCTAGAGGCAGGAACAGATGCTGATGGGCTGATTCACAAAATACATCAGGTCCTGATTATCTCCAGCTAAAAGAGCAAAAGCCCAGAAGTGCTTCTTCTGGAAAACACAACATCTCTTTCTTTCCTCCTCAGCTCACACCTTTTCTTTGCTTCCCTCCACCAGAACTTTGATGTTATTTTGGAGTCTTACTTTCCATATTTTCTCACATTTCCACTGTCCATAAACTTTTACTCTAGTACTGCATCCAGCCAGGCAAAGCTCTGGTCCTATGGAACTGTCATTCATAATTTATTCTGCTACCTTGTTTGGTGTATCACACGAGAAATATTGCACTTTTCAGGAGAGCAGGGAGACTGTGGCCTTTTCTTTATGTATATGAACCCTTGATGGGCAAAATGCCCTAGCTTCCCACTTACTTCAGGTCCAGGTGGAAACAGTGATCCTATCCCTGGAAGAGCTTCTTAATAGAACCGACTATGGGTTAAGTCATGTTTTCTCAAGACACCAAAAGAACAAGGTTTGCTTTTTGTGGATCTTTTTGAGAACCTTTACTTTTAAATGCAAATATGCAAAGTGAAATTTCTGGCTAGAAATCTGAGTCACATCCCATACCCCTCATCTCTTCCTGCTTCTCCCTTCCCGCGGTGTTTCTTTCTTATCTATCCCCCTGGGCTCCCACTGCCGCTGTTTGAACCTGATGCTGGGTCAGGGAAGCCATGGAGAAGATAAGCAGGCCAGGAGAAAGTGGCTTTCAGGCTGTAGACTCCTGGTGGACCCTGGATCTGTAGCAGGATTCAGTACTTTACAGAGAACAAATCTGCTTTTCCCCACTGTCACTGTGCAGTCCCACTCTGATCTACCTTTAGACCTTGTTACACTTACAGCTTCTGTAAAAACTGCATCCCATGCCATGCCTGGAAAGTGCCATTCCGGATCTCCGTGATGAGATTTCCACCAAGGTTTCTGGGGAAAAAGAAGATCACAGGAATGAATTGGGTCTGTCCTACAGGAAGCTGCAGTGAAGCAGTATTGATTTGTAGGAAATATGCAAATCCAAGGTAGAATAGGGAGGAAACTGCCGCTTTCTCTTTTTTTTTTTAAAACCTGTCAAGGAGAGGAAATGAAGTGCACATGTGCTTAATCTATTTCTGTTCCAGGATACAGCAAGCCTTCAAGAAATGGCTTCTATTATGGCTGCGTTTGGACAACCACGCTATGATCTCTCATCCTGTTGTGGGTCATCCAGCCATCTGCATTGATCTCTTTAGCTCAGTTAGTCTTTTAGCAGGAGAAATGTAGTCATTGTTCTAAAAATAACGAACATTTTCTAGCACAAAAAGGGTTATAAATGCAAACAGACTTCAGTAAATACACTAGAAAGAAACTTTTATAACTCACATAAGCTGCAAAAAAGGAAGCGGCTCAAAAGCATGTTCCTCAATCGACAGGATTTTATTGCAAGATAAATCCCTGTTAAAATTAGAACACGAAATGTTAATTACATTTGCACTGTCATGTATACTTTCATTTGCTTTGACACTGGCAGCATATATGTTACACGGCTCTGATTTCACGCGGTGTTTATATCTGATATTAGCTTGCAGTGGTGTGTAACCTGTGATAACCCTCCTGACCGGAGGTGGCTTTCATCTCAGTAACTTTTTTCTAGCTCTGATCCCACCAGAATTATTTCAGGGCTTGATTTTCCTCTCTGATTAACAGAAAAGATTCTTTACACAGGCACAGTTTAGCAGCTGAGGATGCATTTGCATGGACCACACCAATACGTGACCCTCTGGATGTGCCGCAGAGATGCAGCCTGCCTTCCCCTGGTGCCATCAGTGCTTTGCTTGCTGAAGTGAGCCAGAAAAGGCTGAATAGCACCTCTTGTTTGAGGGCTCAGGGATGGATTGGTAACCACGTGTGACCAAAATAGTTATTTTTCTCTTAATTCCTTCCTCCTACACCACATTTGGTGAAAAAGTTATGATAAAGGGACCCTATTAAAGATGCAAAATCAAGAACATGAAAGTCTGGAAAGGGCACAATGAAGGGGTAACCTAAACTCCACTTTCCTGCACAGCTCTACTGTGAGTTGTGTGTAGACATTCAGCCACTGCAGGATTCACCTGGCCTAGATTTATAAATCAAAAGGTTTGTTGTCTCAGCCTGAATTAGCTGCCTGGGCTTGTTCTGCAGCAAACAGCGAGAGAGAAATATTTTGGGGGAGTGAACTCCTCAGACAGGTTCCCAAGATCGTTTGGGAATGGGAAATGCCTGTTCCTCTCCATGGAAAATAAAGAGAGCCTGAACAATTAGCTTAATCCTAGGCAATTATCAGGCATCTAAAATTAGAGGAGCTGAATGCACAAGGTTTCTTCTGTAGGAGATGGCCTCGCTACTGGACAGGGTGCTCAGGGAGAGCATTGGGGAGTGACTGCAGCTCTCGCCTGCAGGGTCTGGACCTCCCAGGAAGGCAGCCGGGCAGTGGGAGGAAGGTCTTTACATGTGCAATCCCAGAAGTACTTTGGTGAATTCAGTTTTCAGCGTTGTGGAACGGGAGCACGGCTGGAAGCCTGTTTCTTCCCAACCTGACTCATTTAGCCTGCAACCCACATCCTGCAGAACATGCTTTCTGCTTTTAAGTTCTTGGATTGTTCTTTTCTATGATGTAGGGTACACGTACCTGCTAAAAAGACACAGGGAGGGGAAGCTAGTGTGGGCAGCAGGCCCCACCACTGGCACTACCTTGTTTTCCACCATTCCCCAGCACTGAGACAAGGCTTAGTTGCAGCCCTAGGGCTGGCTTACTGCAGGAGCAGCTCCAGAAAGGCCAAGACCACCCTGGACTTGGCTCCTTCCAAGCCAACGTGCATACTAGAAAATATAAACCCTACCTTTTTGTGGGAAAAACACAAGCACGTAAGCATCACACTCAATAAATGACACTACAAATTCAAACAGTAATGGAGCTGAGATACTTGCAAGGATCTACAAATATGAGCAACAGAGGGGATTTTGGGACACCTCTCTCTGTCCTCATTTCAGCTACTCTAATAACAGAGGAGCGGGATGCAAAACATAACCCTCAGGAGCCAATTCCAAGCCAGGGCTTCCCTTGCTGTCAGCTTTTTGACACAAATAGTATTTTTATCTTTGACATGAGGTTTGTGTTGAGAAATGACTGTACCTGTGTCTCCTGAGGCTCAGGTAATCTGGGCTCTGGGCTCTAAAGCTCTGAGGCTCCATGTTGGGATTTATTTCTGCCTCTTAGCCTTTAAGATAAGACAGTGTGACAGCAGCCAAGCAGAGGACAGGGAACAGGGCAAGATTTTGCCATTCTTGTTTCACACTTCCTTTGCCTGCACCACACAGGAAACCCCAAAATATGTAAAAAAATGAACTTCAAGGAGAAAAAACTGTAATGCTACTCTGCTCCCTTCCAGTATTAAAGACCGAGCACTTGCTACGATTTTGTATGGCATTGTGTGGACATAGATGCACATTTGTTTCTTCTCCAGGAAGAGCAGGGACTCAGCTGGGTAAGGCCCTGAACAACCTCATTGATTTTTTTACAGAAAAAAGCCTGTGCTACCTTTGAGGTGAGCCCTGCTCAGACCTGGAGGTTGAAGCAGAGATCTCCCAACTTCAGTCCGTCTGGGATTTCAGCAGAGGAAGGGGTAGTGCAGGCTTCTCTCTTTCCACCTGGGATAGCCACTGGAGAGGCTATCCCAAGAGTGATCAGAAATACGGGGCTCTGCCTTCACCGCAACGGAGGTCTTTTCACCCAAACCCTAGCAGAAGCAAGGCATGCATGGGTTTTGCCTTGCTCTAGGTGGTTCTCACCACAAAAATGTCGGTCCTCAGATAAACAGAGCCAGAGGCAATCTCCCAGGGCATGGGAAGTCACTGTTAGCTTGGGGTTGACTACAAGTCATCCAATATCTGTGAGAAAAGGCAGCAGCCTCCTCTTCTTGGTTGGATTTGGGGAAATGAAAGCTACACCATGACCCTACGGCAATCCTCCCACCAGGCACTGTTGCAGCAGCAAGACACCCTGCTCTGCTCTGGCTGTAGCCTGAAACCAAGGAGTACTAAAGCACGCTTGCATGGGGGCAGGGGATTGAGCAGCAGTGGCCCAGGGGAGGGTGAAGCAGTAGCCCACCGTGGCGGGCAGGGGACGGTACCTACAGGTGCTTCAGCAGGAGCAGACCCTCCAGTGAACGCCTCTTCACGGCCCGCAGATCGTTGTCCTGGAGGACTCTGGAATGAGACAAATGGACATTTACTCTTACACCAGCTGCTCTCCAGGAGGAAATGAAATTTTTAGGGGAAAATATCCTGCAGTAGCTTTACTAAAAACATCTCTGAGTCACTACAGGGATCATCACCACTCATCACAGGAGCAGGCACTTGCTCCTGGCCTGCTGAAGCTAACTGTAGCCCAATCATTCATTAAATGGGCATAGGGATGGTCCCGTAGGATGGAAGCGACACAGCTCACAGCATTTCTTGCCATCCTAGGAAGCCCTGGGGATTCACACCCCTCCTTGCTGAGCCGCTCAGCTTTGAATTCAGATGGAAATGGTTTGTGTGGGTGCTCGTGCTCATCATACCCTTGGCTCAAAAACCAGATGAAAGGATGGAAAATACCTGAACTCCTGACATTTTAAATGCTCGAGGATACTTACAAGTACTCAGCCCACGGGTATTCCCTCCATGCTTGCTTTTCAATGGAAGAAATTGAGTTGCCAGTGAAATCTCTGCAAATAAATGATTGCTGCTGTCACCCCTCAGCAAAACCCTTTCCCCAGCAAATTTGGCTGCTGAGGTGGAAGCGGAGTTTGCTTGGAGATGCAGCAGCATGGTCAGCCTGGCTTCACCCCTTGGCGCTGCAGCACGAGCCCCCGAAACCAAGATGTCTCCTGCCGGTGACCCTCTCCCGCCTGTCCTGGGAGGGATTACCAGGAATAAAAAGCTGAGGAGGGGAAGATGGAGGGGGTCCGGTGGGGCGGACCACCACCAGTACTCACAAGATGGAGAGGGCCCAGCGGCGGGCGGCGGAGGGCACGCCGCCCAGGGCGGCATGGCTGCAGTCCAGCAGCCGCCGCCGGCAGCGGCAGGGGAACGGGCAAGACCCCCCGGGCCACCCTGGGTTGGGGGCCGCTGCCATCAGCAGCGCCAGGAGGAGAAGCGGGCGGCCAGGCCGGGGCAGGCCCATGGCGGAACAGGCCCGGCCGGGGGTCGCTGGGCAACGGGGCAGGGGTGGCCGCAGGCCTGGGGCCGGGCGCAGGCCTCACCACTGCGGCCCCTCGCCTCACAGCTCGGAGTGGGATCTGGGGCTTCGGGCGTCTCTGCCATCAAGAGAATATATACTAGAATAGAATAGAATTACAGTCTCCGCCTGAGAACTTGCCCCAGTAGAGGATTTATCACATCCCGCGGGGAGCTGGTCCCTCCCTTCAGCATTGCCCCTTGTGAAATGCTGCAATTTGCTTCCCACTTGGATTTCTCTAAATTCAGCATCCAGCCACCAGATTTTGTTTCGCCTTCGCCTTTCCCATTAAAAAGCTCACCCAGTATCAGCTGTCTTCTAGAGCAAATCACCCTTTTCCTCTTTTTTCTGTTAAACAGGCCACACTTCTCTTGTTTCAAGAGCGATCTCAAACCATTCCTGTGGCTCTTCCCTGAGCTCTCCCAGTTTTCAATCACCCTTCTTCCCAAAGAGAGGTCAAAAAATCTGAGCAGGGGTTTGTTATCAAATAAGCATTCCCCGCCTCCCCACCACCCTCGTGATTTGGGGAGCTTGATGCCCCTTCCCATTGCTTGTGCTGCCTCCGAGGTTCATTCATCACACTGGGTTACAAAATTTTACTTAATTTAATGAAAAACTTGTTCAAAATTAGAAAGAATCTTTGCTTTACATAGTGATAATATCCCAACTACTTACAGTTGGGGCTCAACACATGTGGCTCATATGTCTCAATACATTATTAGAAGACTTAAGCTTATTTCTTTAAAAGAAATTTCACTTAGAGAAATACTTTTTTCTGTGCCTGTGCAGACATGTGTAAGTACCACAGCTACTCCTGCTGGTAATACATCTCCTTCTGCTGTCTCAAGTTTTCTCCTGCAGATCAGAGCGAACCTGAACTGTAGACTCTTGTAGGGAGGGCTATTCCTTTTCTTTTTCTATAAGTGCTATGCACATCTGTTATGCTGTCTAAATAATAATCATGTAGCTAAGCTGGCTTCCATATATAGCTGACCTGAATAAGTTGACAGGAAAATACTTCCTCTCCAAAACCAGCATATATTTTTGGGCTTAATTTTAGTAACACTAGGTTTATTGCCCATGTCTTTTGCTGTTACGTATTTGGAGAAACAGAAAACATTGGCTATGATGCACATGTCATTTCACAGTGTTAGACTTTCATTCCTAATCAAACACTGCAGAATTTTTGGAAACTATGTGAAGACAGAGCTGCACTAATCAGATGGCATCTCCCAGCTAGGGAGCTCATCATCAAAACTGAGATCAGACAAAACTTCTTCTTCTTTGAGGTCAAACTGTTCCAAGGACAATTCATTGACCTGGGAAAAGAAATCAAGAGTAAGCTTCTTTCTCCACAGCATATTTTAGCTTTATCCCTCTGCACCTGGAAACAATATATTTTTACCACATACAAGGGATGGCCTCCCTGGAATTTACCAACTCAGGAACATTTCCGTTTTGGAAAGACTGACCGATATCACAAGGCAATGAACCAGAAGGACACCCAGCAGCTCTCCTCTCAAGCAAGCCCTTCCGAATTCCTGTCTGTTCCTCTTCCTCTCAGGCTGGAAGGTGCCTTGCGGAGAGAGAGCGCTGAATAACCTCCCCCACACCATCACAAGGGAAGTGAGATGGCAGGGGAGGTAAGGGATGACTCTTCAGGGAAGAGAGGTTTGAGAAGCAGCAGGCTTTCTGTTTGACTTTGCTGCTCACTTCTCTTAGGGTCATTACATGTTAGGTCAGCTCTCTGTGGGTTTAAAAGAGGTCAGATAGAAGGGGCTGTACAGAGGAAAATGCACAGAGAGAACAAACCAGCAAAAATTTCATCTTCTCAACTGATAAAAAAAATCTGATGGATGTTAGTTACTTCACACACCAAAATACTCCTATTTTACTGCTACTCTTCAGTAAGAAAGGAAGATAGTTCTGCCCGTGGACACTAGGTGACTCAGTGTCATCAAATGGAATAATGTGTCACAAGTTTGTTAGATACTTCCTCCACACAAACTGCAGGAGGAGTTAGATGCTGCACAACACAGTGCTGATGCATCATGTGAGAGTGATGCTTGCTTTCAAAAGACCACCGTATCAGTGATCTCCCCTGGTAAGTACCAGTGTTTTCAAATTAAGTGAGATGAAAATCTTTCTGCTCATGACTGGCTATGTGCAAAGGCTGTCATTCAGAACTCATCTCACTGAGCACGATGATTAAAGTTTTACTGTTGTACTGGAGTATTTTTGTTTGGTGCATGCTAACAGGTCCTACAATTACCTGCAGGGATTTCACCAAAGCTTTTATTTCACCAAAGATTTTAACAATCATTCCCTCTGGGTAAGCATAAGTTTATGAAGTGCATTTCTAGATAGGGAGTTTGATTTATTTAAGAACTTGTTAAAAAAATAATTTGATTTAACCTACTGTGACTTTACTGGGATTTTAACTCTCACAGGTTCTGTGAAGAGCAGTCCTGGACACTGTCATGCGTGAGACTTGTCAAGCTGCATTGTAACAGTCCTATACCCTAACTGCTCACTTTCCTGTGCCATCTAAAATATACATGGATTTCTGCACAAAGATGGCCAAAAAAGTAGGAGTTTTAAAACGTTAGTGTGCTGTACAATTCCAAGATGCAATTACTTCCTGGGATTTAAGTCAAGATAATTGCTGCATAAAAGGAGGATGCCAGAGGCTGTAACAGTTAACAGCTGTATCTCCAATCCCTAGATGTAACATACAGGTCCTGTGCAAAAGCTAAATATCCACTGCTTTTACCTGAACAAGCCCCTTCAGTTCCTCTTCTGTTAGGAAGTCTGTGGGCTTCTCTTGGGAGGAATTGTACTCCACGACCACTTTCCCATTCTCTGAAACAGTATAAACAGCCAGAGACACGGTTAGTTACTACTGTGTGTAATGACAATAAACCTATCCTAAACCCCAAATGGCACAGTTCTGCTTCATAATGGCTGGTTGGTCTGAATGAGCATGCTGCTTTCTCTGGCCCACCTGCCTGCCTCCTCTGCAGAAAACCACATGGCTCTTACTAAATGGAGTGGAAACTGAAATTGAGGAAGCAGAAATCTATGGAGAGGATGGAGCATGTTAGTTACCAGTCTCTGTGTATGTGATGGACCAGAGAACAGGAACCACTGCAAAATATCTGAACCCAGAAACCCACCTTTCAAAAGAACACCTTAAAGAACCCAAGGGAGGAATCTGGCAGATGAAAGGCCCCTCTCTGTAAAATGAGGATAGTGCCACTGACCTGATCCCATCAGGGTCTGTCCTCATAAGCATAAAAGACTAAAGTAGTCAGGTACTACCTAAACTAGTGTCACCTAAAAGCTCAGAGAGCACAAGACCTGGAACCCAGAGAAAGCAGATCTAGCAGTTCCTGGGTAGGCATAGAGCCAGCTTCTATGATTAAAAACTCAAAGGAGATAGTAGCCCCAAAGAAGCAACACTGAACGCAGCAGTGGGGCATGGACCTTTGATGGTACCTGGTTGGCTTGGAACCAGGACAGGAACGTGCTGGAAGCAGAACTTCCTCACGCCCCTATTCAGCATGCACAGGTAGTGTTAAAAAGCTCTCCCTGCCAGCGTTTAAACTCTTGGAATTTGGAGTTTCAGTGACTTATTTATCATAAAAAATATCTGACCTCCTGTCAGATTTTCCTTTCACTCACATAGCTCATAGGGTGGAAACACTCTGTTAAACCATTACAGACTGCAACACAAGTTTAATTTTGCCCGAGACCCCCCCAAGCCTCAATGAATCCCAAGAAAGGTTCAGAGAAAAAGAATTCATATCAATTATCATGAAAGTTATAATACCATTAGGCCAAACACCCCAGTGATTAATACAAAAATAGGCCTTACCCAAGACTATGAGAAGTATCTTCTGAAAGGCACTAGACAAAGCTTTCCCGACTGCAAGTTTCTGAACTCTTCTTGTGGCTGTGACAAACTCAAGAGGATCTGAACACAACAAGCAGCATGTTATTAAGATGACACTCTGCATATGAAGCACACCAGCTGCATTGCACTAGGAAATGTAACCAAACACAGCTTTATGGATCTGATAAGAAAGCTGCTTATGTTTCGGGAGTTGTTGGCAGCATGGCAGCACCCTCACAGGGGCTTTGTGTGCCAACCCACAGCAGCACACGATCCTCAGGCCTGTGTCAGGACCCTGCCCAAGGCAGCGGGCAGTGCAGAGCCCCACTGGCACCCGAGCTGTGCCACAGACACAATCACATGGCATGTTCACACCAGAAGTGGCTGTGATGGGGAATGAATAATGCTGCAGGCAAGAGGGAGAACAGAGGGTAGGAAAGCGATACCAGTGTGAAGCAGAGAGGGAAGAGGCGTGCTCAGGATCCCTTGCTGCATAGCACAGCAGCTCACAAGGCCCTGCACAGATCCTTGCCTCCAGCTAAATTCAGATAGTTTAGCAGACACACAAACTGTGCAAAAGCAAGACTGACCAGTGTCTGTGACAGCTGCTAAGAGAGACTTCCAGCTGCACCCAAAACATACCTTCACCATTTTCTACATCTGCTTCACCAAGGGCAACTCCCCTGGTACATACCCCATGGTTGGGCAGCGTCACCTCTACAGCACACAAGTATTTCACAGATCGCTTCTGTAATGTCTTTCCCAGTTCCTCATTCTCACCATCAAAGCCAGATACATTCTGCAGCTGTTGGGAAGACCACAGATAATTAATTTTGATTAAATAGGAAGGGGATGTTATGACCACTTAGGCCTATGCCTGCAAACTGCAGACCTCCTCTGCGCAGCATGTGACTCCAAGGCAGAAGCACATGGTGGAGGCAGAGCCGGCATATTTACTGTTTTGACCCTATTTTAGAAATACCTCATAGTCCCTATCCTCTGGGAGTCTCAGTCATCTTGGACACTTTCAGCACACGAAGACTACTGTTAAGTCCTGGCACTGCTTTAATCACAGCCACCCCCAGTTGTAGAAACAGAAGCCCAGCCAATGCCCTCAGCCGTAGCAATCTTCTCTCTCTAAGCTTTCAAAATACCCCATATGTGGTCCAAAATGCAGCTTTTGTAGCTGTCTATTATTTGCTGATTTGAGGATAATTCTTCTCATTCCACCAACAGCTCTAACTGAGAATACTGGGTGGGAAGAGGATGAAGGGAAGGATGATGGATGAATATAAAGGGTCCCTTACTGTGATGATGCGACTGGACCAGCCGTTAAAGCCAAGGTAGTGGTTGGCCAGCTCCTGGCACTTGCTGCTGTTGAGAGCAAGGACTTGTTGCTGAAACCCTTTCTGCTTGGTGCAAACACAAACCTGTCCAGGAAAGAAGAACCCTGGTTAGCCAGGCTTTGCTCGCAAGGTTCCCACTGCAGACACACCATTGATGGCTCTGGGAGAGTCATCTGAAGGTAACCTATTCCCCGACTGCATGCGTGCTTCTGAGATGTATTAAGTATTTTTTACACAGAAACGGGCCCTGCAAATTATTCCAGAGGAGGGATGCTGCCATTTTACTGCTTAAATGCTACCTGGGAGCATGTCACCACAGTGGTAGTGCCCAGCCACAAGTTAGTAAACTTTCTACATGGAAAGCATCACTGAGATCAACAAGTATTTAATGGGATTCTACCCTGCTGCTGGAGGTCATGGTGCTGAGTTTCACACCCGGGGCCATTCTGCTTACCTTCAAGGGAGATTTCTGAAACAGCCTTTGCCCATTGCACATGCGCTGGGCTCTGCTGGCATCTCCAGCTGAATAAAACTTGATGATGGCGTAATACCCAGGCCCTGCCACAGCAGCATTTCTGCGTGCTCGCGCAGAGTAGAGCAGCCCAAATTTGGAAAATGCTGAAAACAGGGAATGCTGAGGAAAAACAAGAGAAAAAAGGGTCTTTTGAAATATCTATGGGTGCTCCAGGGGCGGAGCGACAGTGACAGAGAGAGGGCTACTCACAAGACCTAATTACCTAGAAAACGAGGAAAGTTTTTAGTACTGTTTAATGGCAACAAGCCCTGGAATAAGCAGTGAGGCTGAAGATGAGGGTCTCTCCATAAAAATAAGCTCAACCTGGCTGGACCTCTGACCCTGACAACATCTCACCTCCATTATCATCCAGCCGCTGCATCAGGAGGAGAGTGAAGGCAGACGTGGGCTTTTCTGCCCCCCCCAGTCCTCCTCATCCCAGACTGATTCCTGCTCTCTGCCGTCCCGCTTCGTTTGCCAAAACGTTACCACAAAAGACTAACGGGGTTTTGTTCCCTCTTCCACCTTGCGCTGGCGTTTTTGTAGTTTTGCTGTGCAAACTACAAAACCGGCCGTGGCACCGGGGCAGAAATCACCCTGGGGTGGCCCGACACCCCCTCGGGGTTTCCCTGTGCCTCAGGGAGACAAGGAAACTAAAAAAATGATTAAAAAAGAAAGAAGAAGAAGAAAAAAAAAGGGGGGGGGGATTTAAAAATATATTGTTAGCACACAGGTGAAGCCATCAGTACAGATGGGGGGGTCCCGGTCCCCACTCCTCAGCCCTGGGTGTGGGGATCCAGGGCCCCACTCCCCAGGCCCGGGGTGGGGGGGGATCCAGGGCCCCGCTCCCCTGGCCCAGCCCGAGGCCTCTCCTCTCCTCACCTCCAGGCCCGGCTCCGGCTCCAGCCCCCAGACCAGCAGCGTCTGCCCGCTCCCCGCGGGCACCCGGAACTCCACCACCTCCGCCATGCCGGAGCAGCCCGCCTTCCCGCCCGGCCCCCGGCCCGCCCTCCCGCCTCAGCCACGAGTGTGAGGGAAAAGCCCCCTCGAAATTCACCCCCCCCAGCCCCAAATCCACCCTCTCCCAGCGGCGGCCCGTCCCCGCAGCCCCCCCCGCCCCCGACAGCCAGAGACGTGCGAGCAGGTAGCGGGTTTATTCTCCAATATTCGTTACAAGGAGCCGCCGAGGGACCGGGGCAGGTGGGGAACCATCCCCGACATCAAACGGTGCAGTTTCCCTCGCCGTAGCGCCGGCACTTCATCACCTTCAGGTAGGTCTCCACCTTGTGCAGGTCCTTCTTGAAGCAGGAGAGCAAGCCGTAGTTCTTCAGCAGGGCGTCCTCGTTGCGCAGGTGGATGTCGAATTTGTCGTAGGTGGGTTTGAGGATCTGGGGACCCCGTGGGCTCCGGTCCTCCAGCTCCTGTGAGAGGATGGAGAGGTGCTGGGGGTCTGGGGACGAGCATCCTCCAAGGGGCCCATTGCCAAGGCTCCCGGCTAGCTTTAGAGGAGGTTGGCAGTCCCCCCCTTGATCACATTTCAAACGGACTTTTGAGTTGATGTGTTTACAGGAAGGGTAATTCTGCAGGGGTGATGCTGCACTAATTGCTACCAGTGAGAAGGGAACTGGGCACAAGGCTGCAGGGAGGGAGGAGTGTGTCTTCGGGGGTCTTAAAATAAGCAGAAAGTTGCAGGGTCTCTCTGTAGCTACTCTAGCCAAGGAGACGGGGAAACAGGCAAATAATTCTCTCTTTTCTCCCATTTTCCCAGTGGGCAAAGCTCTAACTCAGACCCAAGCCACATGCATCTGGAGCTGAGAGATCTGCAGCCTGCCACTCCTCCTGCCCTGCTTCACTGACCAGCTGGCACAGTAAACAGGACACTAAACAGGGTCATAAATGGGTGAAGTGTGATTATTTGTCTAGTTTCTGAGTACTGCTTCCCAATGCCCAAGCATATATCAAATGGAGAGCAAAATCTGGAAGTGGTGCTGATACATACACCTACTTATTCCAGCTGAAGTGCCAGAACAGAAGATGTCCGTTTACTCTCGGGGCCTGACTTTCAGAGTTATTTAGATGCTAGATGTAAATAATTGTCCAGACTCATTTCTCACAGATATGGGTCTCGGAGCTCTGGCTACCTGGTGATGCTGGCAGATAAACTTGGTTATAGAGTAAGCGTAACTGAAAAGGTGTCCTGGCAGATAAGCAATTTCATTTAAAACAACAAAGCGAAAATTAAGAGTGACCCTTGAAGAAGATCACTCTCCAGCTCTCAGCTGTCTGGGTGCTGCAAGAGAGAAACATCAGAGCCTAGGCTTCCATCTGTACACAGACTTATACAGGTTGCTTTTATAAAACGTCAGGAGTCCTTAAAGCCAGGTTGCAAACCTTGCAAAATTTAGTCCACTTTAAAGTATTTTGCATGGAGATGTAGCAAACATTATACTCCTGTTTGTACAGCAGATTTAAGCAACTGAGTATTCTTTGGTGCTGGATTTGGAAAGAGTTTGGGTCTGTACTGCTATCTGAGTGGTTATGGCAGTGCTGTTAACATTTGTTATGTGTTTTCTTATACTGCCCAGTGATGAAACATGTACAATGGGGTGTCATGATCTCATTACCTTAAGGCAAGCAAAGTCCAAAGGATGCCACTGGTCTTCAGAGTGGAGGTGGGGAGATTTCTCATGGTCTTTGGATCTCATGGAAGACCCTGAGAGCTGAGTGCCCTGTATCTAGGGGTTCTCTTATTCTGTAGCCACACTACATGCTGCAACTTACCCTCATCAGAGCTTGGATCCCTTCTTCCAGGTCCTTTAGTTTTTCATACACTCTGTCTGAGGTGCCAAAAACCAGATTATTTGTGAACACCTTGCTTAGGTATTGCACTGGGGTCAGCCAGGACTGGATGAGAACCAGTGAAAACCGAAGGAGCTCCATGTCCTGAAATTAAGAAAAGAAAGGGTCAAAGCTGTACAGGTGAGGTATTTGGTAGAATTACCTGTGTGCCCTGTTCCCTCTGAAGCAGCCTGGAGGTGACCCAGAGATGTGCTACTGCTGCTGCAGCTTCAGCAGATACAAACAAGTTTGCAAGCTGAGGAGCACCACCCAGCCATTTGTCCTGTGCAGGCAATAGTTTTTTCTCATCCTTAGAATGGGAATATGATTCATAGTATAACCCAGAAGAATCTTTGTTCATGCAGGGCTTAAATAGTAAAAAAGGGAGAGGAGGAATGAAGCACTGAAGTGCTCACAGATGGAAGCTCTCTGTTCCTGTAATGAAGTACAGCTGGGCTCTTCAAACAGGTCTGTGCTTGCCCCAGGGGTGGGAACTTACCGATTTCTGCTGGGCATCATCCTTCCCCGTGGGAGCAGGGATGGTTTCAGAGTAACAAAATGCTGCCTGGGAATTTTTGTTGGCATGTCTTTGGTCCTCTGGAATATAGGTGCGTTCCTGTGGAGACATCCCAAATACACTCAGGTCTGTTGCCCATGTACTGGGAGAAGACCACAGACACTTTCCCAAGCTGTCCTGAATGGTTACTCTTTGCAAGAAATACACGTGAGACATGAGGTGTCTCTGTAAAGGGTTGGCAGGTAGGAAGCAGGAGTTCATACGTTGGCACAATAGCTACTGGACCTAAAGGTCTTCCTCTCGCTAAGCCAAGGTGCTAAGGTGAATGCAAAACACACTCGGACTGGGTTCTCCCAAGGAGTAGATGAGCCCCAAGGACAGCTCTTGCCAAAGTGACAGCTCATGCCAGCTCCTGGCAACAGCAGAGACTGGATAGTTTTAAGCATTCAGAATCAGCCAGGGCCAAAGGTGACCGACACAGGAAAGTCTTGCAAAATATCGTGCCATCTCCCACTGCTTTCAGAGCCAGCTTTCTCTTTGAGACAGGTGATCCTGTGCAGTAGGTTTGGATGTGGGCAGCAATGGCCCTGAGGAGGGGACTTTGCAGGATCAGATGTGGGGGCAGAGAGCTGAAAGGAGGAGGCAGGGTCCAGGCTCATGGGGCATAACCTGCCCTGTCCTATTAAGAGCCTTTCATCTCATCAAGAGCTGACAGAGGAGACACCAATAGTTGAAAAGTCTCTGTTTCTAGGAAGTTATACAGTCCTGAAACCATCAGGCTAATGTGGAGATGCCCAGAGGCCACGACACTTACGAACTCTTTGTATGTCTCCGCAGCCAGGAGGTGGAGGTGCTGAGCCCTCAGCACAGCATTGGCAAACAGGTTGGAAAGGGGCATGGCCGGGAAGGTGGCAGCTTCCTGTGGCCACTGCAGTCCCAGGGTGATCACAGCAATGAAGAGAGGAGAAAACCATGACCCTACAGCAAAGTGGAGAGGAAAGGTGTTAGCAGTCCTTTAGTGACTCCTGAGGATGGAGGTGGCACCTGGGAATTAATTAATTCCCAGCCTCTTCTGTCGATGCTGGCTAAGGGGTCACCTTCCTTAATGTCTTCTTAGACTCTGTGAGTGAGCTTAGCCCTCCCCCAAATCAAATGAAACCCTGTCCCCTTTCACTAGATGTGCCCTCGGGACTTGTACTGCTCCCAGTGTTATAAGCAGCGTCTTTGTAGCTGAAGAGTCATTGTTGCCCCATGAAAACTAGAGTGTGTCCCTATGTTTTTCCCTAACATGCTCATGTTTTTCTGTAGGCCTTGCCCTCATGAGAAGAGCACAGTGTACGCTTCATTGTGTGAGCAAGCAGGGGATGGTGAGTACCAGGCGAGGGCCTGGGATTACCTCACTTTAGCCTTGGTTTACACCATGCTGCTGATGTGAAACTGGCTGTCTGCCTTCACTAGGACAAGAGCTGATGGCATTACCTGTGCTGTGACCAGCTATTTTTGCTCTCTGGGGCATACCTGTAGAATCTGGTGATGTTTGTCAAGTGTAAAGGTTTTCAACGTTCAACATCTAACTCACACAATGCCCATCTGTGCTTACAGAGACCACAAAGTTAATCTCAGACAAATACCCTTCAGTGGAGGAATGCCTTGGAGCCTGTAGGACTTGGACATACACATTAGACATCATCCTGATACCCGTCGTAAGCTTTGAATATGAGTTTTAATATCCCTGCCAACATTTATGTTAATAATAACTATTATAACTGTGGCTTGACCTTGTTCTTCATGTTCTCCACCCTCTCCTTGCCCAGCTGAGGCTAAAGACTACCTAAGTTAATTCATGGATTAAAGTCACACTGTAAGGAGAGGTATTTCTTCTTCATTGATTTATAAGTTGACACGTTTTAATTTAGGGCTGGCACTGAGTGTGTATAGCCCACCACAGTACTGCCCCGTCATCATTTCCCATCACCCTAAGCATGCACAGCCCTGGCAATCCATTAAAACTGAAATAAAGAAAAGTACCTGGAGCCATTTCTGCCTGGTGAGTTGCTCAGGTGTTGCTTGACAATGAATGTTTCCTCCTTTCATCTAGGCTGGTAAAGGTAACTGTTGAGCCACCCCTTATATAGCAGGGTGTCTGTTTAAAATGTATATATGTGTTCATGATCACAACAACATCTCTGTATCTTCTCTGTGCATAAATGCACAAGTGTTCACAATGGTGCTACCTAATTGTAGTCATTTATACATAGATGTAAAGGTTGGGGAGGTTGTTTGCCTAGGGATGAAACCAGTGCTGAATGATTTTGCCATATTCTGCTGTTTATTGCAAATAAAATTTTCTTGATCATTGGAAGACCCATCCTAAATCAGATCAGTGCTTTTACACAGTGGAACTTGCCATGTCCACCTGATTATTCTGCCTGGCTCTGAGCCTTGGCCCACAGTTAACTGGGCTGACTGGCCAGTTTGGTAGACTTCTGACTTAAAGCAAGTGAGATGTTTTCCCCTTTATTGTTAGCAGGGATAGAGCTGGATGGATGTTGTCAGATGAATCCTATTTCAGCCAAGTAATTTCTACCAAAATTTCAAAAGTTCAGCAAATAGTTTTGGTGAGCTGGTTTGCCATAGGTGTGACAAAGAGCTGTCATACCCAGGTGCTTGTTCAGGTACCACCCTGCCCGCTGCAAATCCAGATGCCAGAGCTCTGGGAGGTTTCTCACATCCTCAGCTGGACAAGGCTATGAGAAGATCTGGTTATGAGCATGTGCTTGCTCTTGCCTGAGATGCAAACATGAAATATCTGGATTAAGCAGAGGGCTGGTGTGGAAAGGAGCAAGAGAAGATGGGGAAGAGGAGAGGTCACAGCACATCTATCCCTGCTTTTGAGCAAAACAAGACAGAACCTGGGATGCCCAACTCCAGGAGGGTCTTAAAAGACTTTTACTCCCCATAAGGCACCAATTGCCCCAAACCACCCTGTTTTGGCCCTTTGTCTGGGGATCAAGGACTGCTTCCTGGTTAGGAGTGGTGATTTGGCTCCCCCGGGCCCTGGGTTTGCTGTGCCCCTCTGGCATAGGTTCAATTTCCCAGAGGCAGCATCCTCACCAGGGCGGCTGGAGCAGAGGGTGCGAGAGCTCATTAATAAACAAGGCAGGGAGAGCGCGGTTTGTTCCGAGAAGCCCCTGGGTGTTTGCTCACTGGAGATGTGGTGGTGTCGCAAAGTAAATGTCAGTCCCTAGAGAAGAGGGAACAGTGGGTCCTGCAGCTATCAGGTATCCCGTCACCCAATAGCCAGCAACATCTGGGTGTGTTTTTCTACTCCGGATTGTGTTTAAATACGTCAATATTTGTCAGAGATGAGCAGAGCAGCGGGCACCCCAGCCCAGCACAGGCTCTGCTGCCTGTTAATGATGATGCTCGACCACAGCAGCTAAATTGGTACAGCATCTTGCACCCGAGTCCTGCCCATCTGCCTCTCCAGGTCTGTAAGTAAAAACATGGTGCAAAAATCAACATTTTTTATGTTGCAGCCAAGCACAGAGATGCCAGGATGATCCAGACTGTGTGGTGCCCCTGAGGCTTGGTTTGTCCCCGATCATCTCTGGGCATTAAATGAGGCAGAAGCTTCGTGGAGAAGGCAGTGCGTGACTCTGAAATGCTGGGCTGGGCAAACACATGCCACTGGCAGAATTACGTTGCATAAGCAGCTCTCAAATAGCAGCTTGGCATTTTTCTGGCTTTCAAATGCCTGCATTTGCGACCCAAAGTAGCATCTCATAAAGCAGCATGACACTGTAATTTCCAAGTTTCTTTTCTGTTTTTCAAAGAGAAAACCCCCTCAGTTCTTTTCAGGGTGGTCCCATGTCTACCCGCCTTGCCCTGAGCATCACCAGCAGCATCTGAACAAGTGAAGCAACTTTCTTTGCAGGCGTGCGCACTCCTTGGGTCCTCCTGACCCCCCAGCCTGGGGTGGTTGTGTGGAGAGGACCTTCCCAGGCTGGTGGATGAGCTGCAACCAGTGAATCCTGACCGAGGAGCCAGCTGCTGGCCCACAGCCCAGGCTCTGCACTTCAGTGGGCAACGACATGGTTGACAGAGGTTTTAAGTGATGGTTGACTACCTCTGCTAGCTCACAACTCAGAAGGTAAATATTCCTTTTCAGGTTGAATTGATGGGTTTTATTTACTAGAACTGCTCAGCTTCACCGAACCCATTTCTAAAGATGAGGCTGAGGATGTCCAGGACTGCAACCAGTCTGTCTGCCTGGCTGTCCTGCTGATGGTAGGGATACAAATCAGGTCAAAATACAGAGCCTGGACTGTATATACTGAAATATATTTATTTACATTAAATGCATTTTAAATACAAACCTATCTCAATATAAAATTAAAACAAACCCTATCTCTAGGCTCCCTAGAAACCAGTCTAAGCATTTAAAATAAAACACTAACACTACAGAATTATTTATTTGCTTCTGGCATTTTAAAGGAAGCCAAAGCCCTGGGCTAAGATGGTGACCAAGTGGCAGAGCGGAACTGGGGTTGCTGAAACTGCTTTTGACATCGGTGGCTTCCTCTCCAGGTGCAAACAGCAGATTCTCCTTATTTTTGTATGATTCAGTTAAGTCGGTTGAGCAAGTTGTTTATGCAGAGCTGAGAAAGCAGTTGGGAACTGGGAAGGCCAGAAAACTTGCCTTCCTCTTCCATTTCTTAACTGAAAACAAGGGATGGAGGAAGGAGCTTTGCTAGTCCTACAATCTTGGCCGACGTGGAAACCAGGAACAGCCAGTTCACTTCTCTCACTCTGAATGTTCCTTTCTTTAATTAATCAGTTTTGTAAGTAAAACACGTTTAAGTAACATTTATATACATGCACATGCAACTAATTTGGGATAGTTTTATTTAACTGGTAAAAATCAACGTTAAAATGCTGGTTTTGTGCTATTTAGATGGAATACCAGTTTTCCATGAAGGTGGTTTACTACTAAACAAGAACCATCCTGTTCCCTGCTGGAAAGCCCTGTTTGCTCATGATTTTACCCTCCCTTTTCTGCTGGCTGTTTTGGGAAGCAGTGGGAAGTCCCGTCTGGGACTTTGGGAAGTCCCGTCTTCCTCTCCTCAGGGCCCGAAATGTCATGAGCCACAGGGGCAGAGGGGCCCTGGGCTCTCTGAGGGGGGGACAGACTTTTCAGCCCCACAGTCCTCGTCACCCTCTTGTCCTGCCTCATCCAGACAAACCCAACGAACTGTTCTAGCCGTGCCTCTCTGGACCCCCTGAGCCCTGGTGTTGGGTGCCCAGCCAGCCCTGAGACCCATCACCCACACAGCTGCTGCTGCTGCGCCAAGATAGTTTTTATTAACAAAACCAATTAGCGCCGCTCTGCTCCTCTCCAGATGTTTTTCAGCTTCTCTTGCGAGACCAGATGTAGCCGGGAGCGGAGCTCCTGGCCCTGGGCCCTGTTCTCCTGCTTCGGATCCTGGCGATGGTCTCTGTCTGTCATCCCCAGTTGGCGTCTTGGGACCACGGACATCCCCCGTGCGTGCTCAGCGAGAGCTTCCAGGAGAGCCCCTTGGCTGCTCCCGGCTTTATATCCCTGCCTGCGCTCGGGGCCCTGATGAGGTGAAGTTTGGTTTCTAGCTAAGCTGGAGCCATAAAAAGCTGCTCCTTATTCCCAGGGCATCCCACCAACACTGGCACCAGGGTTATGGGACACCCTTGGACCAGGCACGGCAGGGTGGAGCAGGATGTGAATTTACCCATTATCTTTATTAGGACTTGAAAAAGCAGTTGGACATTTGTGTCCCACAATTTACATCTTCCCCATGGCTTCTGAGGTCGGACGCATCCCTCACCATGGGGATGTCTTCGTGACACGGGCCAGCTCTTGCCTGGAGAGGAGCAAGACTTGCACAAGACCCCCTGGGTGACAGCTGTCTCCCTAGCTTTTCCTGTAGTCTTTGGGGAGAAAGAGGTGCTTTTGGAGGATCCTCCATCTCAGACAACTGCCAGCTTGGCCTGCTGGACATGTCCATGGCTTGAGAGCTAAACAGTGGACTAAAATCCACTTCTCATAACACCCACATGGTGCTGCTCACCTCAGCTCCTCTGCCAGGGCTGCAGCGGGGTCTCGCAGCCCAGGAGGGTCCTTGCAGCGTGGAGAGTGATGATGCCTGGTCCTTTTCTTCCCAGGGATGGTGGGGTTGGAGGAGACCCACCACCCACCCTCGTACTTCCATTGCATTAACCATTCAGGAGCTCAGCGCCGTGGGGTGGGGCTGCCCAGGGTTTGGGGCCGGTTTGCTAGTGGGGGGACTGCAGGTGGCTCCTAATTTCTACATAGGCTTTAGGGATTCATCAGCGGGGCAGTGAGAGCGACAGCCAGGGCAGGGCAGCCTTGGTGGGCACAGCCCGGATGCGGCAAAGCGAGTACCCAAGGGCAGCAGGACCTGAGCTCCGTGCAAGGCTGCTGGAGGTGGTTTGCAGTCCGAGATCGCAGCCCGGAATCCAGGTGTCCATCAGAGCCATGGTCCAGTGCAGGAGCCGGGAGCCCATCCCCTCGGGTGCGGGCAGGGAGCCGTGCCACCGGTGCTGGTCTCACTCTTCGCCTGGGTGCTCCCCAACTGTCCACTTGGCCTTCACGTCCCGGAAAGGAGTGATGTCCTCGTAGGTGGCCATCTGCTCCACCTCCAGGCCCTGCGCCAAGAAGGAGGAGGTTGAGACACGGAAGGGGGACCATGGTTCCATCCACGGTGCATCCCGCCTTGGGAATCCCAAGTGGGGACCCATCTCCAGGCTATTCCCCCAGAGATTGGGGCAGCTTCTGAGAGGGGAGGAGATGGCGATAGATGGCTGGATGTGCTCAGAGCTTGGCTCAGTGCTTGCAAAAGGCACTTGGGAGGAAGATGCCCTGATGCACCCTGCAAGGGGTGGTGGTACCTAGCAGACACCCAGCAAGGGCACAACTGGCTATTTCAAGGCTCAGGTTGATATTATAGAGGTACTTCTGTAATTAGTGAAGCATTACCTCATAGGTGTGGTCCTCCTCTGGGCTTTCCTTGCCTTCACCCTGTGGAAAGGAGAGTCACAGGCTGGGTGTCAGCAGCCACCAGGATCCCCCATCCTGTGTCCCCGGACTCATCCCACTAGGCCAGGTCCCACCGCTTCCACAGGCAAATCCACACAGTCTCACATACCATTTTAGATGCTTATTTTCCCAGTTCAACTAGCCACGCCCTCATGCAACAGCCCCAAACCCAGTGCCTGCCCGTCCCCATCCCTAGCAGTGTCCTGCCCAGGATGCAGGACACTGCTGTGAGCACCACAGCGACGAAGCTGGGGACATCCCCACTGCTGGAGATGCTGTCACTTACTTTGTCTAGGAAGAGGAGCATGGGGATGCTGATGAAGATGACAAGCAGGATGGACTGGATGATGATGATGGTGTCTTTCAGGGTGTTCCTGCTCTGGATCTGCTGGATGCTACTGTGACCTGGGGGCAGCAGCACAGGGAGAGCCCCAAGTCCCACCTCTGTGCCAGGCTCCCGGGGAACAGGGACAAGCTCGGCATGGCCGCAGGTTTGTGTATCAGGAAAATTGGATTGGGGGGACAAGGGTGACATGCCCTCGCCCTTGAGAGAGACCAGAGCATTGCAAACTGCCCCCCAGGGTTGGCATCGGGGACCAGCTCTGGGATGAGACACCTTGGGCAGGACCCACCACTAGTCAGGACCAGGAAAAATCTGATTTATTAGGGGAATGCAGTCCCTGAGGTGTGTTTTTGTAGGATGGACATGCCAGGGCAAACTGGGGGAGGTTGTCCTGCTGCTTGGTGGCTGGCAATAAGCAAAGAAACCTCTGTAGTGCTATGGAACATCTACAGTTGTGTTTGAAGGGGTCCCACCAGCATGGGGAAAGGCAGGTAAATAGGAGCACGATGTGGGGTTCATATGGAGGGGGAAAGGGTGTGAGAAGGAGAAAGAGCATTTCCTGGGGTGCACAGAGGATGGGGAGGTCCCACTCACCCATGACCCTGAGCTCTGTTGCGCACAAGTGCGGCTGCTTCTTCTCCGCCGTGAGGTTCTTGCTGTCACACACATAGATGCCGTTGTCCTCATAGGTGATCCTGAAGATGGTGAAGTTGATGAGGTTGTCTTTCCTCTCGATGCTGTAGCGGGAGGTGCTGTGATCCAGCCCATAGAGGTCATCACTGTCCTCTGCTGTTTTGTACCACTGCATGTTATGGGGCTCCTGGGAGTAGCAGATGAAGTGGACGGGCATGTTCTTCTTGGCCGCCACGTAGCGTGGGTGCTGCTGTGCCACAGGGCACCCGCCGCCTGCCAGGGGACGAGGGTGGTCGTGATGAGCAAGGACGCAGCACCCGGAGAGCATTGGAAAAAAAGCTGCTCCCATGAGACCCTCCCCAGCATCTCCCAAATCAAGAGCTTCCCATTTTCATGGATTATACTGCTTTTGAGCATTCAGTTTTGTTTTGGTGAATCATCATCCTCTGGGGGTAGACATCAGAGAATTTTGGTGAAAACATGCTTTTAGTGGAAACTCAAATTTTCTGTGGGAATGGCTTCACTCAAATACTTTTTTGCTGCTCCCACCCCACTTCTTTATGTACATCTTGTTAGTCCCAGCTCCAAAATTACAGCCTGTGCTGGCACGCACCACGGAGCCTTTGCTAGGACAGACCCATCTCCCCAGATGGCTTCTCTTGTGCTTCCGTATTTTTTGCATTTTGCTGTATTTTGTATTTTTGCCTGTGTTTTGGTCCCAGAGCCGGTGAGGTTGAGGGTTCGTCTGGGTTGCAGAGTTCATGCTTAATACCCCGTGGGTGGAAATGGCACAAGCACTGTGTGCTTGAGCCCAGTACTGGGTCCCAAGGCACAGCTTGTTCATGCAATGTGCTCTGCAAATGCAGAGGAAAACCATGTGTGTGCTTAGGAAAGATAACATGGATCCGGCTTTGCAGAGGGAGAGGGAAGGTGCAGGGCTGGGGTAATGCCATGGAGGAGGTCACAGCCTGGGAATTGCCTTTGTGATGGAGAAGGCCTGTGAGTGATGGGACATCTCCAGCTCTGCAGGGGACTGGTACCTCTGTGGCATAGCCAGCGGGGATGGGAGGGACCCTGGGGACATGTGTAGGGAAAGACCCCAATGTGTCTGAGAGGTTACCTGTGCTGCTCCTGGTGCTGTTCCTGTCTGCTGAGATCCCACCTGCAAGACAGGAGAAGGGCCCTGAGATAGCGGCCAAGAACCCATGTAGGACAAGCCCATGTAGGATGTCCCACATGGGATGGCATGTACCGTGGGTCCTTTGTGCCCACTCCATATGGGACAGAGTGCTTGGGAGCATCAACCAGAGCCCCACTCGGAGGATGTGGGGCAGCACGGATTTGTGTACAAACACTTCTATTTCCATCCCATCTCCTTAATCTTCTCTGAGTTGCTTTCTGGTTGACATCCTGGGGAAACCTGCCTTTGCTATTAATATCCCCCTAGGCTGGCACCTCTCAGAAAGGGTCCAGACAGACTCATATCTCTTTATTTACACTTTCCATTTTCTGAATCAACCAGAAACCCTTTCCCTGCCGGGTCTTCCTTGGGCGTGGAGACCCATGATGGCCAGGGGGGTTCTCAGACCCCGGAACAATGCAGCCCCCCTGGAACAAGGTCTGGATGGAGCTGTGGGACCTGCGATACCGTGCAGGAAGCAGGGTGCGTGTGGGGGGACCCCAGCACCCATGGGTGCCCCTGCCCACAACTCCAGTGCCCCTGTGCCTCGGTTCCTCTTGCTGCAGCTGGGCAGGAAGCACCAGCCCTGTTTACTGCACCGCTTCAGTGCCCGGCTCCATCCGCCTGATGAATACTCACCAAACCCCACCGTGGGGAAGCTGGCATGGAGGCGGGGGGGCTGCACCCCCTCCTAGCATACTGGGGCAGCTGCAAAACTCCCCCCAGAAGAAGGAAGGTTCTGAGTTTTGCCCTGAGCCTTACCAACCTCCCGCAGACCTTCCTGCCCTGAACAACAGCCTGGCAGGGAGCTGCTGGCTCAGCCGTGGGCTCCCCTCCCTGCCCCAGAGCCTTTTCCAGGTCTGTGCTGCCCTGTTCACCTCCAGCACCTACATCTCTGCAGGCAAACTCTCCCCTCCAGCCTCATTTCATTTTTTTCTGAGATGGGGAGAGGTGCCTCATCCAGGCTGTGCGTTGGGTACGTGTCCCTGCCACCTTCGGTCCTGCTGGCCAGCCGGGACACAGGGCTTTGCTCTCCATGTTTTGTTGGTGTTTCTAAATGAAGACCAGGCTGGTTGCTCACCCTGAAAGCCCTCAACACCCCTCAAAGCCAAGATTTCTATTGCAACCACGGGTGGGCTGAGCTTTCCCTGTCCTCCCTTGAAGCCTCTCTTCAAGCTGGGATGAAACCCTGCAACCTTGAATCCATGCTGGCCTTGGAAGGCCACCCAACAGAAACCCTTTAAACATCCTTTCTCCTAAGGGCACAAGCTTCCCCACTTGAGGGTAGGATCTGCTGCAGGTTTTTGTGGGTGTCCCTGCACCAAGCAAGAAGGGTTGGAAGGGGACAGGAGCCTGTGTCCTGGGTTTAGCTGCTGCTTCTCCATGGTGATGCAAAGGGGAACAGCACAGGGATGTTCATGCAGGGCCCACAAATCACCCCCAAAAGCCTTTTTCCCTCCCATTTCTGCTCTGATCCCAGGCACTGAACCCCATGGAGCAAAGGGACATGGCTTGGCCATAGCCTCAGCAACGTTCCAGCCCCATCCTCAGGCCTCTGAGAGCAATAAATGGTAAAAAAACCCCCAACAACCTTTTCTTTCCTGCCACCTGCAACCACAGCCGAGCAGGCTCTGCACCCATTAGGCATCGGGCTCCTGCCAAAGCCAGCCAGCTGCCCAAGAAAGTGTTCCATCTCTGCACCCCTCCCTGCACCCCAATGGGAAGCAAAACCCAAAACCCGAGGCAGGCGTCGAGCCGCGAGCCCTTGCGGGTCCACCCTGGCTCTACTGTGCCCAGGGCTGGCTTCCTGCACAAAGCAGGACTGAGAGTGGCGATTGCAAAGCTTAAAACTAATGCATTTAAAGCCAGACCTCGGTGAAGTCCCTCATTGCAGTAACCAAGGGACGCACGCTGGTGCATTGCCTGGGTGCACGTTTCTTTGTTCTGAAATGCAAAGCCCGTGTTTGATGCCTACCTGTGACCAGAGCCATCAGCCAGAGGTTCACCTGGAGCACCCAGAGCCTCGTGCAAAAATCAGCCATCTTTCACTGCAAATGGCAGGGAAACATCCAGTCACCGGCCCTTGCTTCTGCAAAACACAGCGGCTGCTCCGACTGGCTTGGCCTCCGTACCTAAAAATGGCAAAGCTGCTGCTACGCGAGACGGCCCCTTTCCTGCTCATGTAAATCCTCCTCGATGGGGACTTTCCCCTCAGGGCCGGTTTTGAATGCAGCGCAGACGCTGGGGTGGCTGGTGCCTGCGCCCTGGGCACCATCCAGCCTCGTGTCACCAGGCTGTGCTCGTCATGGTGGTGTTATTTGATGGAGGTGGCCACAACTGGTGTGGGTCCACACCAGAACTGGAGATGAGCCCATCTGCAAAGCACCTGGTGATGCAAAACCTTGGCTGAGCACAGGGGATGTGCCCAGGGAGCAGGATTCGACCGCTGCATCCCCAGGGGGGTAGAGGATGGGGGTTACCCCCAGGGTTGCACCCCAGCTCCACAGCAGCTTGGGCAGATCCCCCCCCAGTTTAGCCCTGCAGGTGATGGGCAGGGGCTGATGCTGGCCGAGTTGGAAGAGTCAGAGCAGGAATGGTGTGGGAAGAGGGGATGGTTGTGGGGTTTCTCCTTCTCCCTGCTCATTGTGGGGTGCAATGGGATCGGTCCCCCAGGTCCTGTCCCCAGCATCCCAGAGAGTGCCTGCAGCTGCCCTTCCAGGAAAGGGTGAAATCTAGAAGAGAGATGGCCAAACCAAGGTCTTGCCTCCTTTGGTGCCAACGCCTGCCCCTTCTCCACCCCATTTGCCATAACCGAGACCCTTCTCCATGAGTCCTTTGGAGACAACCGTTCCCTGGGGAAGTACAACCTGGGACCCCAGGGTGAGCTCTGTTCCCCTTTGCTCTGACACAGAAATATGTTTTCCCTCCATGCTGTGCCCTCCGGCTGCTGCTTACCGGCTGTGGGCAAGCACTGAACTGTAACTCCATGTGAAAAACACCTTTGGGTACTTTTGCCAGCCGTGTTAGTCCCCAGAGCCCGGGTGTCTCTGCCTGGGGCCTCCCCAGACCTTTACCTTCTGCAGGTTTGGTGGTTTTTTACCGGTTCTGAGCATCCGGTGGCTGCTGGGAACTAGCTGGCGTCTCACCTTGTATATGAGGGGACATGAAGCAAGAGGAGAAATAAAGGTTTCTCGAGAAAGGCTGGCCCCAGGAAGGAAAGAGACATGATGGGAGAGGTGCCTTCTCCTGGTAGAGGAGGCAGGTCATGCCGTACACGGTGCTGTATGTTGGGGCTGTGCTGCTGAGTCCCTGCTGCCATCACCTCTGGTCTCGCTGGAAAAGCACAGCCCGGCTGTGACATCCTGGCAAGACAAAAGTGATGGGGGATGCCCAAGTGCTCAGCAGGCACTGGAGGGATTTTTGTCAAGCCCTGGTGTTGGAGATAGGAGCTGTGATGTGCGAGGCAGGGATGCTGGAGGTGCCTGGGAAAGCCCTGTAAGGCAAAATGAGGAGCGGGGCACAAACTAAAGAGTTTGCCATGACAGTGGCTAAATGACCCTGCTGCACTGCCTGCAGGCTCCTTGGCATCCGTGAACAGGCACAGACCTAGTCCAGAGGGGCTCAATCTCCCCTTGAAGTCCCCTGTGCTGCAGTACCTGGTGGCATGAGATGTAGGGAGACCCGATGGTCTCACAGGGAGGGTCCCATGTCCCCGTGTCTCTTTCTCTGGGCCACCCTGGCTCCCCAGCCCGTGGCCGGACCATGCCCTGTGGGTAGAGCAGAGCCGCTGCCAGGTAGCTGCACCCTTCCCCAGCCCATTCCTATTCATCAGGGCTTGGGTTTCACCACTGTCCTTTCCCCTGCCATGGGACAACAGGGATGGTGGGTTGTGCCACCTCCTCCCTCCAGCCCCCTGCCCGCGCGGTACCGCGATGCTCTCAACTTGAATTACGCCAGCCCTGGGACGAGCTGTTCCAGTGAGAGAGAAAACACAGTGGCGAGGCCGTGCCGTGGCTCTCAGGGACGTCAGCAGGTCCCAGAGGCAACTCCTCCTCCAGCTGCACATTGACGCAGAAACCTCCTTCACCCACCGCTGCCTTCTCCCCATGATGCTGAACTGCTCCCACGTGGCTGGTGGGGCAGGTTTGGCCCTACAGAACTTGGCGTGGGGCAGCTCGTGGGGGTCTGCACCTCCTCCAAGCCCACCTCTCTCCTTGGTTGAACCTGCAACAGCATCTCCTACAGCTCCTAGAGTCAGGGCTCATTGCTGTGAGGCACCAAGGGCTCCAGGGGACTTGTTCGTGAGCGGAGCAGAAGCTCTGGGGTCTGGGCTGGGTTGGAGGTGCCAGGGGGAGGCAGCCCAGGGGGTCTCTTGTGCAGGATGGGACCACCAGGTCCTGCTGAGGATGGCAGGTCCATCCAAGGCCATGCACAGGGGCTCCCCATATCTGCCCTGGAGCAAAGGGAGGGGGCATTTACGCCTCCCAGGGGCAGGGAAAACATTTTTCCCCTCTAACACACACCAACGTGCTTGGTATCGTAATAATAGACCATTTACAGTTATTTATTTTAAGAAAGGTACAAAGAAAAATGGCTTTAGCTCACACAAATCTTGCTCTTTGGCATTTTTCCCATTACCGACGACACATACGTACAAGCAGCATTGATTGTGAACCACAATCCGGGCTGGAAACCGCCGTGCCATGGATGCTTCCCACGCAAAAGCCATTTAAAGCAGCTCAGGCTCCTGTTCCAGGGAGCATCACCCTATGCAACATGGAAATGAAAGCACAATGCTACGAGATGAGCAGAGCGACCCTGGCTCTGCCACCTGGCCAACAGCACGTGGATGCAAGCAAGCTCAGCACCACTCCTGGCCAGCCTGAACATGGGGCATCCGTAACAGCTCAGCGCCAAAATCAGCCCAAGAAAAAAAATATTATTATAATAATACAAAAAGACAGACCATTTGGCTTCAAGAAGCAGCCCTTGTTTTAACTGGAAGAGGTTTTGGTTCATGTTTGTTTTGATCTCAAGAGGCTTTTTTCCCTTTTGAAGGCAGAAGGCGGTCCAGAGATGAACTCAGGGCCTTTTGCACATTTTTCTTGATTTACTTTCCTTTTGCCCACCTGTGTAAAAAGCAGCAAAACCCTTCCCCCCTAGGAAAATACTCCTTTGCTGGGAGATTTCCTGGTGAGGACCTGCCTGGCCCCATCAGGGTCCGCAGGGACCCCAGGATGTGCCACTGGGTCATCTCCAGAGCCCCAGCCAAGGGAAGGGTGCTCTGCCTGAGTATTTTGGGATTTACACTCCAGTGGGAGCATTCATTGCATTAAGGCCCCTGGTGCTCGGTGGACGATGGGATTTAAGGGACCCCGCTGTAGCAGCTCATTGCACGGACTGTTCAAACACCTGCTCTGATCCCCAGGGATGCATCTCGTTAATTAACGCTAACCAAGAGCACTCCAGTGGGACATTTCCTCTTGCTATGGGCTTGAAGAAACCCTTGAGGGTTTTGTTACAGGGACTGGGGATTCTTGGAGGAGGTTTTCCAAACCCTACCTTTGTCTATTGCTTTCCTGCCACAAAATCTGGATGAAATGGGAAAACAGAGAAGAAGCATGACTGTAAATACAGTTTACATTCGTACTGTAGAGACCTGAATGATTTATGATTTCAATGCATATTCAGAGACCTTTAAAACCTGATATTTAACCCTGAGAACATACCTGCAGATGCTTTGTTTTGTCTATGCAAACAAATCTTTAAGACATAATTGCACTTTCTCTGTATATAACAAAAAATAATCCATAAAGCTTATTCAAATATTCAAAAGAAAGGTGCTACTTAAGACATTGGAGATTTTTGTTCACAAAACCTTGCCTTTTCTGTAATTATTCTTAATATTATTTCACTTGGCTCATCTTTCATGGGCTACTTGGCTGCACTCTGGAAGAATAATATACAAGAAAATCTCTTATGTGAAATAACATTAATAAATAATTACTGTAAGTAAAAGGACAGCCATACTCACTTGTTAATGTCTGAAAAACATCGTTACCATGATGAGATCATTTCAAAACTAGAATGTTTCTCTTTCACCAACAATAGATTTCACATTTAATTCTCATAAGAAAAATATTAAACTCTTTGCAAGTGCAATGAGCTGTGAAAACCAGGATCAGTAAGAGATCCTGCTTCCAAAGTTAAGGTGTCTACTTGAAATATCTGAAATTAGCTCAATATCTAAGATCGATTGATCTGTATATGGAAGAGCTCTTGAAAAGGAGATACAAATGAAGTCCTTTCAGGCTGGGTGAGAGACGGAAGCCTCTTTCTGTTATACCAGTGACTCTTTCACAACGCGTTCCTTATCCCATGCTTTTGCTTCACTAGGAGCATCTTGCGTCTCTGAGCTGGGAATGGGCGCAAGACCAAAGGCAGGGGCTGTCTCCACATCTGTCCCAGTGTTCCCATACATCTCGTGCATTTTGGTGGCGATCAGACCTTCCTTCTCGGGTGCGTCCTCTCTCAGGGCATCCTCATCCTTACTGTGCCTGTACATGTAGGACGCCTGCTTCACCGACCGCCTCAGGAGGTACCTCCGGAAAGCCCTCTGGATTCTTGTAGCACAGACTTCCTCGTGTTTCCTTTTCAGAGTGGTGGTGATGGGTTCATAGGAAACCTTTGAGGGGTTTGCGGCCATGAACTTCTCCTCCATGGTGGCCTTCAAGGCATCCATCTCTCCCGAGTCTCCCAGCACTTCCTTAGTCAGGGCAAAGAGGATATCCAGACAGTGGATTTTGTCCCCAGCAACCATTGGCAAATCCATGGTGATTAGCTTGATCTTGTTTGGCTTGGGAATTCTGAGTGGCTCCTGTAAGGTGTCTACAAAGTCAGACAAGGTGCTGTATGCAATGAACTGAGTGGCGTCTGGGTCAAACTTCTCCCAAGTTTCATAAAACATTTCAAAATCATCTTCGCAGAGGGGTTCGCTGCTCTCCTCCGTGGCCACATTGAAGTTCTCCAGGATGATGGCAATGTACATGTTCACCACAATGAGAAAGGAAATGATGATGTAGCTGCAGAAGAAGAAGATGCCGATGGATGGATTGCCACAGTCCCCTTTTACTGAACTGCCAGGGTTTTCGAGGTCAGGGTCGCAGTCAGGGGGAGCACTGTTCAGGATCGGGCTGAGGAGACCATCCCATCCAGCCGACGTGGTGATCTGGAAGAGGCAGATGATGCTGTTCCCAAAAGTTTCGAAGTTGAAGATGTCATCGATCCCCGCCTCCTTCTTTACATAGGCGAAGTTGGACATCCCGAAGATGGAGTAGATGAACATGACGAGGAAAAGCAGGAGGCCAATGTTGAACAGGGCAGGCAGGGACATCATCAGAGCAAAGAGGAGAGTCCGGATGCCTTTTGCCCCTCGGATCAGCCGGAGGACGCGGCCAATCCTTGCCAGCCTGATGACCCTGAAGAGGGTGGGTGATACAAAGTACTTCTCTATAATGTCTGAGAGGACGATACCTGTGGAGGGATGAAGAAGAGGTGAGTTTGCTGTGCTCTGCAGCCAACATAGGGGGTGAGGTGGAGCTACTCCACTCCACCTGCCAGAGTTGGGCAGATACAGAGAGATGAGGCCACCCCCGATGGTACACAGCTCTCTGCTCCTGTGGTGGCAAAGGGAACACGTTAAAAAATAAACTCTGAGCATGGACCCAAAGGTTAAATGCTGGCTGCTCTGTTTCAGCAGTGCAGCCAGGCAACATGGAGACAAGGGGAACCCAACACCAAGGAGGAGTGAGACACATCCCCAGCCCCTCATCTAGCCTGGTGACATAGGGTAGCCTCACATCCGTCTTGTCTCAGGGTCCTGTTGGCTTGGCTCTGCTCAAAGGGTGGGTGTAAGGGGGTGGCCAGTGACAGCTTGGTGGCTGTGGATCAGCTAGACCTTTTCCACTCTTCATTATCTGGTGAGATCCCTGAGGAACTGGTGGAACCAGCAGGACTTACCTAAGATGGAGAGGATGACTACCACAAAGTCAAAGATGTTCCAGCCGATAGTGAAGTAGTAGTAACGCAAAGCAAACATTTTGAGCACACACTCTCCAGTGAAGATGACGATGAAGACTAGGTTTATCTTGTAGAGGACAGATGTTTTGAGTTCGCTTTGATCATCTGTTTCCACCATCATGGTGACCATGTTTAGACAAATCAGGATCATGATGGTTATGTCAAACACTTGCTTGGTAACAAAGTCAAACACCATCCCTTGAAATTTGTTCTGCCATGAAGGCCATGTGGGTGATGATGGAGAACCAGAGATGAGGTGGGAAAAGGGGACACACACACACAAAACAAAAGACACAACAGAAAGAGAAGAAGGAACCGTATTTAAAAGAGTGTAGGAAACCTCAGGGTTGTGGCCAGTACACAGGTCTCACAGCCCCAAAAGCTATGGGAGGAGGGTACCCAGCACCTTGCAGGATGAAACCCATCTGGTAACACCACATCCAGGAGGTGTGGGCACAGGTGACAATTGCTTTCTAATTATATCCACAGCTAATGCATCAGGGCAAAAATAAACACATGGAAAAGACCTCACTTGAGCTGGGCTATCAAAACCAAACCCAAGTCACAACGGTGTATGTAATTGGCTGGACCAGTGTCCCTTCTAGAAGTGTTGAAAGCTGAGCTTTCTCTGAGTCTAACTCCCTTCGAGAGAGGAGCTGGGAGTTGAGCTAGGAGAAAACCCTAATACCTGCAAAAGGGATCCTCCCTTTGCCCTTGCCAGCAGACCCAGGGCTGAAGAGCAGACCCAAATGAGGTTGCCTGATGTGAACCTCTTCTGAAGCCCCAGCTCTTAGCAAGGTCCTGTCTGAAGAGCAACAATGGGGAGCCAGGATTTGGCTCCTTGCCCTGGCAAATGGTCTTCCCTTGACCCTTCTTATTCACTTTGGGACAGCTGGTGGCTTGAAGTGCTCCTGCCCTGCTGCACTCCAGGGTGATTAACCCAACATACCGATGGCCTGGGGATGGGCTTCTGGGGTTTCTTGGAGCCAAGCTTCTTCATGGCATTATAGTATTTCTTCTGCTCTTCTGTCATGAAGATGTCTTGGCCTCCAAAGTATAAAGGGAATCACTGCTGTTAGTCTTGGGAACTCTCCTCTTCCTGCCAAGCATCTCTGACCACACTCCTTCCCACCAAGGATCTCCAGCCAAGCTCCTACCAGGCATTGCTCACTGCACTGACTCAGTGAAATCTGCTTCCTCCCTACTTGCCCTTTTCTATGCTGCTTCCCTTCATTCACAGCACCCATGGGTGCTCATCCTAGCGCTGCGGTTTTGTCCTGCGGAGGTGAGGTGCTGCCTCCCAGCCCACTGCAGTGAGTGGGGCACCACGTGCCCTGCCAGGGCTCACCCCCTCCTTGCTGGCCAGATCCTGCTGGGACCGAGGCAGCATCTCGGTGTGCTTCAGAGCTTGCTCTGCACAAACAATGTGCTCTGTGTTACCCACCCTTCGCCCGCTTCCCCCTCTGGCAGCCCAGGGGTATTAGCCCCGTGCTGCTCGCTTGAAAGCAGAAGTTGATGCCTGGAAAAATGATGAGAAAGGGTCATGGGGTGGGAATAAGAAACAAAAGTGATAGCACAGGCTTACAGCCGTGCCTGCTGTGGCACAGGCAAGAGAAAACATAGCCCCCCCCGCCTCCTCCCTCTGCATCCATAAATGAATTCCTCTATAAATGTTATGGCCAGGACACAAATCCCCAGGTGCTGTTTGTCTAGCTCTCCTTGTTCACTTTGTGGGAAGCCACTAATGGATACCAGCAATTCAGGTTGCAGAGGGACCCTGGGGTCCAGCTGAGCACTGGGCATGGTGGCCCTGGTCCCCTCACCCCATGACCGTGCTGGTCCCCTTCATCCTGGACCAGTGCCCTGGGAGGCAACAGTGGCTGCAGGACCCAGAAAATACTTATCTTTTTCTTCTGCTGGTTGAAGTTGTCGATGATGACGCCGATGAAGAGGTTCAGGGTGAAGAAGGCACCGAAGATGATGAAGATGACGAAGTAGATGTACATGTAGAGGTTGATCTCATACACTGGCTGCTCTTCAATCTGACCAGGAGAGATGGGAAATGTGAGATTAACCCTCTCCAGAAAGCATGTCCCCAAGCCCCCAGACAAGGGGTCACTCTATCCAGACAGAGCTGGGGGGTGGCTACTCCAAAACCTTTGGTGAATGCTGCATGGGTTGAGTGGTCCCTGTGGGAGCAGCCATGGGAAGGGACATCCACGTGATGACCCCTGATCACACAGCACAGGCTGGGGAATAGGAAAGGATGCTCAGGTGCAGTGATATCAATGAGCAAACTTGAGTTTCTTCCCAATAATCAGCTTTCCAAGGGCTGAAATATAGCCAAGAGGGGAAAGGAAAAGTGGTTTAATTCATGCCACGCCAGCACAAAGGAGTGGCACAGCCTGGCAGCCTTGGAAAACACTCCTCATCAAGGGGCATCACTTAATTCTGCTCTATATTTGACTGGAGACATCCCAAGGTGTCACAAGCAGCTTCCCCTATTTCGAAGAAAGCTCTTGGCAGACAAGAGCGGATTTTCTCCCAAAACAGCTTTGCCCCAGGTGTTCGGGGAGGCAGGAACCCAAGCCATTTTTAGAGGGAGCTGGAAGCAGCTCCTCCACTGAGTGCTGGCAGCTGCAGCTGGGGTGAGCAGAGCAGCTGTCTCTCATGCTAAAAAAAGGCAACGAAAACAATATGTTCAGGCCCGTGGGTGTGCGGGCCTGACCCCCACAGTGGGGCACAGGCAAGTTTGCTCACTTAGAGAAAGGTAGGAAGTCTCTTCTGCTGCATTGGCTCATGGCGGTGTGTGCACACATGCGCTGGTGTGGGGACAATTTTTGGGATGGATCACAGTCAAAACAGCCTCTGCGTGAAACCCTTCAAAACTTTTTTTTTTTTTTAATAACCCATTTAACCCAAAGGTTAAATGCTGGCTGCTCTGTTTTAATAACCCATTTATTGCTCAAGGCAAGCCAGGTGCTTTATCCAGGATGGGATAAGCTCTCCCAGCTGGAGGAGCACATGGAGGGCATCGTCTCGCAGCAGGGTGAAGGAGGAGCCTGCTGGCTTGGAGCTGCGGAGGCAGAGCGGGGATTTTGGACCATGAAGCTGAAGCTGAGAGGAGCGGGCTCAGCCCCAGCTGTAGCTCAGGTGGGGTGGGAGCCTGGTGTGGGGGCCAGGGTGCAGCTGGGATGCAGGTGACGATGACATGGCTGGCAGAAGGCACCAGAAGGGACACAACTGACACTGTGCACCTCAGCAGGGGGGATGTTTTGGGCATTTCTCCACTCTTTGGCCCATGGCCTATCCAAAGCCATGGTGGGATGCAGGCAGCCCCCCCAGCACCAATGGGCAGAGCCAGAGGAGGTGCTGTGGCTGAGGGGTCAAGCCCCAGCCCGTGCTGAGCTCCTCCTCAGCCCCAGGACTCTGCTCCCAGCCTGCCAGGGGGAACTGGCCCGGTGGGATAAACGATGCTTGGTGACAGTTGTGAGACATCCCTGCTTGTCTCCTTACCTCGCGTGAGTCCACAGCAGCATACATGATGTCCATCCAGCCTTTGAAGGTCGCCTGTGGGGACAGTGGAGATAAACAGATTTGCTGGGAGGTATTTGGGGCTGGGGGGGGGGGGGCAGGTCAAAGGGTGAGTGTTTGGGGTTTAGTTTGGGAGCTTAGCTCTGAGCATGCCTGCTCACCCTGGAGTTATAGCTTCTTTGTGGGAATGGCAGAAGGACCATAAGTTGAATCCACAAGAAAAATGCCCTAATACAGAAATGCTGAAATTTGCACGTGCACACACCTGTGCACACATAAGCTCCGTTCTGTGGCTGAGGTTACCAGGGACTTCCCAAAACACCACCGCAAACCAGGCTGGGAAAAGCAGCAATTGACTCTTTCCCCCCCCAAACAAAGTGCATTTTCCCAAGGGCAGAGCTGTGCTGGGGCCGGCTGCCTCCCTCCTGCTCCCAACCTGTGCCACCTCCGTAGCCCTGACTTCTGTGTCGCTGCCTCTGCTACCTGCTGGATCCCGATCCTGGTGGGGTAGGGGGGTACGCTGCATCTTTTACAAGCTTTTACTGCTGATTTGTTAAACAAAAAGCCTGAACATCTTGTTTCCTGAATCTGATGGAACAACAAATCTGAAGAGGAAGTTGAATTTAAAGCTGGTTAATCAATTTGGGTTATGCTCTGATTCTGCAACCACCAGTTCCCCTGGATCTGATGGGAGTAACCCCAGCCCACACAATAACAGAGCCCACACCTATGTATTTATGAAAACTGCGGTGAGCAGTTCCCCTTCTGCTTGCCTGGCTCAGCTGCGGTGGGTTCAGTGGAAGCACGTCTATATTCGCCCACTGCCTTGCAGCGGACACATGCGCTCTTTTTCCAGTCATCATCTTCCCCATGCAAAACTCTTGCAGCCTATGACTACAGCAGACCGAACTTTTCAAATGGGGGGAGGGAGGAAGAGAGGGCCCCCCTCCTCGCTTCTGCACCCTGCGCTCTGCAGAGGACTTCTCGCAGCTCCAGGCTCGGTGCTACCTACACTCATCCACAGCGGTTCCCTGGTCACACTTACCTTCCCCTCCCATCTTCTACCCTGTCCCTTTCCTCCTTGGCTCTGCAGGTTTGGTTTTTTTTTGTTAAATATCAATTTTGGAGCTAAGAAGCAACTAAGAGGCCCCGTCTGGGCATCACGGTAACATCTTACTTCAGCCCTGATGCTAATCACGCTGCCCTGCTACAGTAATGCATGTCTTGGAGGGATGGCAGCTGCTTTCATTACATACCACCTGCAGCAAGGAGAGGTATCCCAAGCCCACGTTGTCGAAGTTGACCTTGACGTTGACCCATCTGACCTCATTGGTGTGGAGGAGGGCCATGCAGTCACTCTTATTGTTCACCACACTGATGTCGAAGACCTCCCCTGAGGTGGTGTTGATGCATCGGTAGTACTTCCCCGCAAAGAGGTTCACCCCCATAATGCTGAATATCAGCCAGAAGATGAGGCAGACCAGCAGGACATTCATGATGGAGGGGATGGCACCCAGCAAGGCATTCACCACCACCTGCAAGGGCAGAAAAGACCTTGGAGGACCTGGCTCCTAGCAGGAGCCTTATCCCCTTACCAGGCCAGAAATGTTGTGGAGCTGCATGACCCTGTGCCCCAGCCTTACCCTCCCCAGCAGCACCAAGTGGGCTCAAACTGGGCCACAGGGACCTTAGCATCGATCCCACTGATCTGGAAGCCCCTAAAAACCACGTGGGATGGGTCCCTGATGTAGGCGACTGTTGAATGGTGCCGCATTGTGTGTCCATGTCAGGGCCAGCAGCACACGGGGAAGACACCTACCCTCATGCCTTCAAATCTGGACAGGGCACGCAGTGGTCTCAGAGCCCTCAGTGTCCGCAGGGACTTGATGGCTCCCAGCTCGGAGTATCCCAGCCAGTTTGCTGTCAGGCTGATAATGGAAACCTGGAAGGAACAGCCCAAGGGATTAGCAGCATCTCAGATGGAAACACAGCTGGACCACATCCCTGCAGCTCCTGCCCTTCCCTCTCACCCCAGCACTCCCTCAGGCTGGTGGTCATCATCTTGTCTTGGGACACAGGGACTGGCATTGAGTCCTTGGATCCCTGGTGATCAGCCATGTGGAGGATATCCCTGCCTCTTGGGTGTGAGGGTGGAGGTGGTGGGGGATGCAGAAATACTGCACATGACAGAGCCTGCTCTGTCACAGCTCTCACATTTGGGAGACCCTATGTCCCTTCATATCTCTACTAGGGATCTCGCAGAGCAGCATGGGGTCATTCTTGGCTTAAGTGTAAACCAGAAAGGGTTTGAAAGGGTTTCTGCAGCCAGGGAAAGAAGTGGCCCTTCCTGTGGAGGACCAGTATTTTGAGCAATGGTCTAAGCCCTTGTTCCACAGCCACCCCATTGTCCTTTAAAATACAATATGGGTTCCCTTCCAACAGCTTGCTACAATCCCTTGCTGCTCCCAAATCCCTTGGTTAACTATGGCTCTTGAGGTGCTCAACAGACAACACTTACATCAACGATGAGGAAATCCAGCCAGCACCACGCGTTGGTGAAGTACACCTTGAAGCCATAGGCCACCCACTTGAGCAACATCTCAATGACAAAGATATAGGAGAAGACCTTGTCGGCATACTCCAGGATGGTGCGTATCACCCTTCGTTGTTCAATGTAGATGTCCTCAAAAGCCTGGAAGAGGCGTGGAGCTATGTGACAGTCATTCTTCCATTAGACCTGCTGCACGGCTCAGTGCAGCCACATCCATGCCTGCGTTGCCCCTGCTTTTCTAGGGCTTGGGGCAGCTTGAAAACTTGACAGCCTAGCTACATGTGGCACTTACTGACGCACCTGATCAACATGGGGTCTAACTCTTGTTTACAAGTTCTTGTTGGCTATGTAGAGCGGTGTTTGTCCCAAAGCAAAGCTTCAAAGCAAATGTCCAGCTGCATCAAATTCCCATGAGTCTGAGCACAAGTCAAAAGCCAGGACACCAACCTGCATCTTTGGATGCCTTGGTAGTTTTGAAAATGCTGTTAGGAGTTTGGGTTACTGCTATGTCCGTATGGCATGTAAAACATAAGCAATCAGAGGTACAGGCATGGTGGCCAGGTGTTGTACAGCTGTTTTAGCAGAACTTTCGATTCCGGCACTAGCTACAACCTCAGACATCCCCAAACTGCACTTCAGAGCATGATGCAGACGTGTTTTAAAGCACCTCTGAAAACCAGTTCAGTCCCTCTATTCTGGTCCCCTCTCTCTTTACCTCCAAACTTGCAGAGAAGCTGGTCTCCCCAATAACTCTGCGTATTTACAGGTGCAGCTGAGTTATACCCAGCCCAAACACTCAGAGATGACCAACAGGCTGACACACAGCTTTTTAATGGGGTTGATTTAAATGGACGCCCGGGTTCTGGGAAGGTGCACCAGTCAGCAGCTGGAAGCACTGAATAGCAAAATAATAACCATGAGTTATTCGCAAAGCACCTCCCGACAACCAGTTATGGAAGCAATGAAATGAGGAACCACCCACATAAAGATAAATAGATGGTTCAGACAGTTCATGGTTGATATTAAGAGCAGGAGAGGAGGCTGTAGGCAGTTGCATCCCCTGGAGCCCATGCACCACAGCCGATGGTGGGTGCTGGGGAGGGTTGTATAGGGTTGACTGTACCGATGCAGGGCTCTTGGAGGGCAAGGGAAGGATGTTTAGATCCCCTTGCAAGGCTGTACATTGGGCAGACCTGAGCCAAGTGGGGTTTTAAATCAAACGTCTGCCCAAAGCTGTGTTATTTTGCACAGGAGACAACCAGGCAATGCCCAGAGCCTCTGGTGCTGCTGCCTGGGCCCTGCCCGCCTTCCTGGGCTCCCACCAAGCTGGGGAGCTACTGTAGAGCAAATGGGACAGGGCGAAATGTGGGACCTACCAGCGCCCCACTGCTGAGGAGGATCATGAAGACAATGAAGGTCTCGAACCAGTCGTGCTCCACGATGCGGAAGCAGGTTTTCCGGACGTTCCACCATACCTTCCCTCTGTCACTGGTGATGTCCACGTAGAGGCAGGGAAACCTCTTCACACAGGCTGAGCATGGGGCAAAGAGCTGTGAGTTACCTCCTGGCCAGGGCTTTTCCACCGACATGACACTATTTGTGCTTTTATTGTCTTTTCAAACCCTCCTAGATGGAGGTTGGAGCAGGATCCTGCTGGGTTTGAAGGTGTGCACACAAGAGGGGAGCCCCATGGGGACCATCTCCCTGGTAGTACAGGAGGATTTGGAGTTTGGGCTGAGCTAAGTGAGCCTGGGGGTCGTTGTGCCACAATCGGTTGGCAATGGCCCCTCCATACCCAACTCCCCCTCTCCACAGAGTCCCCTGCCCTACTTAGTCACCTTCAGTGAAACACTCCTCGGGGTCTTTGCTGTCCTCAGCCTCTTCTGCCACCTCCTCCTCCACGGGCGGCGGGGGCTTGTAATCCACAGTGCTGCATAGGGATGACGCATTGTCACTGGAGAGGGGATTCTGCAAAGGGAGAGGAGGATTCAGGCTGAGCTGCCCTGCAGAAGGGATGCTCCTGGGCTCTGGCTGCCTCTGGCCGTCTTCCAGTGCCTTCTGCCCGCACAGAGACCAGGCAGTACTGGAGGAGCCGGTTAGTGGGACCCCCTTGCTTGAAGGCTGCTCTGAGTCCCTTTCCTAGGAAAACACAGCCCAGAGTGAAGCTGTTGAATTTTCCAAGGCTGCAGACCTTGGAGGATTGTTGGTACCTGAGCTTACACAAGCTTTGCTTTTTATCCAGGTTCAGAGGAGCAAAAGGTCCCCTAACCCCAGCCTTCCTCCCTGCACAGCAAATCCATCTCCCGTCCACTTGTACCATCACCTCAGGCTGATTTTCTCACCTCCTCCTCCTCTGCATGCCCCTGTCTAAGAAATGCTCTGCCAAACACCCTTTGGTACAATGAGACCTGCAGAAACCTGGGCGGCCACCCTGGCTCTTCTCTCAAATCCTGCTGGCTCGGCTTGTGCTGAAGGGCTTTTAAGCTGAGGTTCACCCAAGTTCAAAACCTGCATCCCAAATATCTCTCACCAGCTCCATCCTGCTCCACAGCTCAGCTTGGCTGGCTTCCCAGACACCACTCAGCAAGGCCCAGAGGGGCTGATAATGAGAGAAAACCTTGGCAAGCCCCTGGGATTTTTTTCCTCCTTTTTTTTTTTGGCTTTCTGAGAAGAATTTCTGCAGCACTTGAGGAAAGAGCAGATCCCCAGACCTGCCTGTCCTACCTGGGACCAGCTGGGAACCAGAAGATCTTGGATGGGCACCTCCAATGGAGGATAGTGTTGGCTTGCATGAGAAGGAGATAATCCTCCCCCAAGGTTGCTAGTGCTTTCAGTAGCGAATAAAGCAGCTACTCCATCCTCCAACAAGCCAGGGAAGACCCCCTGGGGTAATTTGAGGCACTGTCATTGCCTGCAGCCTCAGGGGCCACAGCCACATCTCTAGGAGAAGACGTTGCTTTGGGGGACCTTTGCAGCCTGGCTGCTGCGTGCTGGGGACACACAGGGCATTGCCTTGAGGAGCAGGACACAGCAGTAGCAGTGGCATGAGCTGTTGGCTGGTGGCTCTGCAGGAGCAGTGGGGCCACCCTCCACTGGGGCTGGGGGGGGGGACAGGAGGGGCAGGGGGATTAGGAGGCCTGGGCATGGAGCCAGGCAAGCTATGACCCCGGGGAAGGACACATGGACACCATCTGCCTCCGGGACAAGTCTTCCAAAGGCACGAGGTGGGGACGAACCAGCCCAGTGGCACTGGAGATCAGGGGAACAGTGCCCAGGGCAGGTCCTCTTGAGGGGGGGACAGAGATAACTGTGTTGGTCCCAGTGCACGGTCCCCCAAACCCCTTCCCTGGGGGCTCCTGAGCCCTCTACACACCTGAGACCAGCAGGTTTGCGGGGCAATTTTCATCACATACGTGGTACAGCACCTCCAGCCTGGCTGGGTGTTTCTACCCAAATCCAGGGCTTTCCCCATCCTTGCCAGCACCAAGCACCGGCATTTAGGTGCTGCACACCCACACTCACCCTGTGACCCCCATAATTCACAGCACTTGACGGTGGTCCTGTGATGTACACAGCCCAGAGCATCTTGGGAGACATCAGCCCGCCTGGCAGCATGGTGGTCTGAGGCAAAAAGCCCCCAGGAAAATCCCTGAGCCACAGCACTGACTCTTTGCACAGCCATAGCACATCAACACTTCTGTTCCCGTCACCTCCTTGCTGCTTTGCGGTGCAAAAGATAAATCAACCATAAAATGCAAAAGTGCTCAAGGAAAGCAGCTCCGCTACTGCCATCACCCCGCCACTATCATTTCACCCTAAAAAATACATTTGTCTCAGAAAAGAGCTGCTCTGGAAGGGGAAGAGCATTTATCAGTATTTTCTGAGCAGCCCATCTGGAGAAACCCCCCCAATTTGCAGTCCTCACCGGTGGCCCGTGTCCCTGGTGTGAGGCAGTGTGCCGGGCTTTGGCTCCATCTGGAGCTAATCAAGGGCATGTGAACACACCGAGCTAGCAGCACTCTTCCCCAAGGACCAGCTCAGGGCTCCCACCAATTAGCACTTGATTTCTAATTACTAGGCAGTCAATTCACATGATGACCGCCAGCCCATTGCCCACCCTGCCTGTTTGGGCAGGGGGCCAGGTTGTTAATGCACCTCCCTGGTTTGGACCTTGGTCAACATTCGCCTGAATTTAGCCACCAAAACCAGCAGCAATGATGGGGTGAACTGGTATTTAGTGGTTGAGGGATGCTGTTTGTCCCCCGCACGTGCTGAGCAGCCAGGGATGGCTCTCAAAATACGAGGTCCATGCAGGGTGTTGGAGCAGGTGCCACTAGATGTCAGCTGAACACAGCCCCAAAATGCTGGAGCCACACTGGGACATGTCCGATAGCTGGATACCGAGCTTTTCCCCCAGCCACCGGGAAGGGCATCATGGTGGTGAGGAACTGAGGTCCTTGGGGATCCCACAGGCCAGGCTGGATGGGTCCTTCCGCTGCGGCCAGGTTGGCATTAGCATCGCTGCTGTGTAGTGTGACTGTATGCCCAGTATGCATGGCCTGGGTGTAATGGGGATTACTGCTACTGGACTCATAGGAGGAAAAATTTTGGGAAAAATGCCAACTCTCAGCCCTCCTGCTGGCAAAACTAAGGGGAAAAACAACAGCAACTCCCCTTGCCCATTCCCTTAACCCAAGGTGCTCCAGGCAAGTTTCTCCCTTCTGAGCACTGCAAGCAGCACATTTACAGTGGGTCATAGCCAGCCACCATCTTTCCTGCCATCTTCCTGCTGCAGCCCCAACTGCTGAAAACACCCTGTTTTCCCAGCTAAAAAAAAAAAAAAATAAGTAATCATGACTATCCCTTCTTCTTGCACTGTTCCCCGAGTGAAGCCAGGTCCCTGTCACTGCGCAGAGCTGTAAGGAGCCTGCAGACGGGGAGGGAGGAAGATGGCTCTGGGCTTTTGGCAGTCCTGGTTCATTTTCCAGCCCTGCATTGGGATGCCTGTGCAATTCCAGCCAGGCATTCTGCAGCAGTTGTGGTTGCACCCAAACTGCACCACTGCCTTCTGCGCCAGCACACCGCCCTGAGCAGGACTCTAGCTGGGACAGAGCTCCCAAAGGCTCCTCAACTCCTGAGCAGACACATTTGCCATCAACAGTGATGATAAACCCCTGGTCAGAACTGTTCTATTATTCATACAAAACCCCTTTCCAGACTGATGCAGTTGCTCCTCTCCACTGCAGCATCCCCACTGCCCTGTATTTCCTCAGGACCTCGGTGCAACCATGTTGTGAGCAGTAATTTCCCAGAAGACTATCACCCTCCTTTTTGTGTCCCCTCAGGTCTTCCCAAGTTTCTTGTCTCACATCTCCCTGTCATCCTCCCAGAGCACTGAGGCAATCGGTGTCCCATGAGCCTGGACAGTCCTCTCCGTGCCTTGACACAGCAATGCCGACCTCAGCTGTCTCATCAGCTTTGGATCCGAAATGCATCGCTTCATGTTCACTTGTGCTAAGCTCCTCCATCTGGTTTCATACCCTCTCTGATGATGCTTTCTGAGGCATTAGCAGTAGATCCAATGTTAGTGCCATCAGCAGATTTCCTAGCATCAAATTCCTCTTGAACATCTTTAACACCAAACTGAGCGTTTTGCCCCTTGCACCAACCCTGTAGTGCAGTGGGTTCCCCTGGCATTAGCAATAACCCCATAGCCTGACCCAAAACAGGCCAAACCCCTGCTTGGACCCCCCCACTTCCAGCTTACACTGGGAAATGCCAGGTTGAAACCCCCCCAAGTTTGGCCCATGCTACACATTGTGGAAAAGCTAAAAGTAACAAAACCAGCATCATTCTTTGGGCAGCACAGCAAGAATGGTTCAACCACAGGTTTTGTGTTGAAACCCTCCCACCAGCCTTTCCTACCTTAGCATCTTCAGTGTCGGACTGGGTGCTTGTCTCCTCATAGAGGTCAGACTCCTCTGAGGCGATGGGGACTTGCACCGTCAGGTTGGGGTTGTTAATGAAATTCATGTGGTCCAGTTCATCCATTAAAAAATGCTCTTTGCCTGTGACTCCATCCAGGTACTCCGACTTGGGCTCCTGGCCAGTGTCCACATGGTTTAGCACAGAGTTGTCCGTCTTATTGGGCTCTTGCTCTTCCTCCGGGGCCACCTTCTTCCCCTTCCACAGCCTGTGGAGCAGCATGAGGACAGAGCTCTTTACAAAGTCGATCCCCCTGCTGATCCTGCCAATAGCGATCTGCAAATTGTTCATCTCTCCATCATCGTCAGATGCCGCCAGGCTATCGGCACTGAAGGAGCTCAGCAACAAAGCTAAGAACAGGTTCAGCACCTGGAGGGGACAAAAACAAATACCAGCACTGACGTCTGGCACCAACGTTGTCCCCGCAGACTGGAGCAGCAAGGAGCAGTCATCACTGTGAAGAAGATCCTTACGTTGAGTGTGTCATGGGATTCCCTTCTCCTGTTGCCCAGCTCTAGGGACTGCAGAGATGCCAACCGCATCTCCCGGAGGACATGGACATGGTCCAGCTCCTCCTCACTCCTCCCTGGGTTCCCATACCCTCAGTATCACCCCCAGCTGCTTGGGTCCTGCTGATCCATTTACAAGCGATGCCAGTCATCACTTCAGCCCCTCTCAAACCACCTCCCCTGTGGGTCCATCAGCATGTCCCTCCCTTTGCTCTCTTGGAGCTCTTGGCCTGGCTGGTCCCCACGTGGGACTCCCTGCCACCCACAGGGTTGAAACTCAGCTTTGTCCCTTCTCTTCCCAGGGATAAACCTGTTTAACCAGTCCTCCCAGCTGCAACTCTTCCTCTCCTCAGATGCCCAGTGAGCTCCTGAGGGTCTTCAACACCCTGGTGCCATGTAGGAGCCTGAGCTACAGCTGTAATCTCATCCCTTTCTACCAGAGACTGCTCTGCTCCATGGAAAGTGGCATTTCATCTCAGCACAAGTCAGCTCATGAGATGCAAAGGCAATGCTCTATATAGCTCCAACCCCAGGCGCTCTCCTGCTTCCCCCAGATCTCTCCTACTTCACCATGCCCAAAACGTGACTGGACGCCGCCGCAGCCTCGCCTGGCACGGGTGGACGAGCTGCATGCCAGAAACCCAGAGCGGCTCATGAGAAAAGGAGGAGGACAGGCTCTCCCCGGGCTACGGGAGCATCGGCAGCACCCAGACATGCTCTTGCTGTGCAAAGCAGCCAATGGGCCAAGCCCACAGCTGTTGATGTTTGTGCCTTTTTGTGCCAGCAGCGTATCTGAGAAGGGAATTAGCTGCTATTCAAGGTCACTGCTGTTTTCACATGGCTCATACCATATGACTTCAATCGCATCTTTAAATAAATCCCTACTATCCCATCAGTTTAATACTTACGTTAAATACCAGTTACAGCTAATAGTTGCTGTTGGCTCTGGCTTTTTTGGATAGGAGTCCGTTACCTTGTCACCCGACTGACTTCCTCCCTTTTCCCTTAATAACCCCAAAGGAAATGCTCAAAGTGTCATTAACAGTAAAGGATGACTGCCTGTCGCCTTCTTCCTCTGCAGGGGAAGTGGGGAGAAACACACACCTCCCTGCAGCCGGGATGCTCAGGAGGCTGTGCGGGATGGGCTCCAGGACTCGGAAATACCAGAGACATGGGCAGGAGAGCTTGGCAGAGAGGATGAAGAGGGCAGTGATGGCTCTGTAGGTGGTTGTGCGCTGTGTTTCTCTACTTAGCTTTAAATGAACCCCATGCAGAAGCAGCACAGAGCACAGCAGGACCTGCAAAGCTTGTCCTGACCCCACCAGCTGAAAATTGTGCCGCCCCCATGTCTTCTCCAGGAAAGCCTCCTGGAGGGGTGGATGGGCTGTCCTACTCCAAAAACTGGATCCAGAAGAGGAAAGGTTTCCAGAGCTCCTTTTGGGGAGGTTCTCCAGGGAGCCCCAGTTGCAATTCCCAATCTCTAAGCTCCTGCACTCTCTGCAGACTGTTCTGGAGATGCTCCTGCTGCTTACAGGTGATTTTCAGCCTGATTCAGCATTGCAATTCAAATGAACAGGTTCCCTCTTGAAAGGTAGCGTTACAAACTGTTGCTGACTGCTGGGTGATGGGCAGCCCAGGGGGGACATTGGGCTGCTCCCCACCACGAGATGATGCATGCCCAGCACCAGCCAGCCCAGACCCCAGGACACCCCAGGGTGAGGTCTGCAGCCAGCATGGCTCTCCATGCTGCTATGGGGGCCAGTTCAAAACCCCAAATACCTGGCACAAGCCAGGGAAGCCAAGCATCACCCAAATCCCAACTTTCTGCCCTCGAAGTGGGTCACTCCAAGCTGCCCTACCCCTGACCTGAGCTGTGGGGTGGTCTGGGTTTCTCCCCAGTGCTGTTTTCACCCCTCCGGAGGGCTGTGCCAGCCCAGGGCTGGAGCAACCACCCGTCGTGGGGAGGGAGGCGTCAGCAGCTCCCTGGGCAGATAGTTTTTCAAAGCAGATTCCAAAGGGCTTACACAACCCCAGCAAGTAATAGGAGCGATTCAGCAAGCTGCCGCGCTTCCCTCCCCTGCCTTGCTCCTTAAGAAGGGAGAGCAGGGCCCACACAGCCTGGAAAACAAGCTTCAAAGCCACCAGCGAGAGGGTTACCAAGTTTAGAAAGGATTTCACGCTCGCCTGGAACTTGCAAACCTGCAGCGCAGACAGCAAGCAGCTTGGGTTAGTGAGGAGGGCAACGGGCAGAGAGGGAGGGTGATGGTGACCGGGGGTTCACCAGGACCCAGTGGAAGGAGCCCCCGTGCTGTAGAGGGGTTGTGCATGAGGACTGGGGATACTGGGGATGCTGGGGATCTGCAAAAGTCTTCTGGTGGGGTGGTCTGCTCCCAAAAGCAGCCAGGAGCAAAGGGCCAGCCCTGGGGTGAGCTGGATATAACACTGCCTCCATCCCTCATCACAGGAGAGTGGGAAGCAGGGGAGGAAAGCCTGAAAAGCCACGTGGAGAAGAAAGGGCAGCTTGAAGATGAACTCTTTTTTTGACCCAAAGCTGCCCCTGCATCTGCTTAAAGCCCATTGTTAAGTTTTCCATGCCTCAGTTTCCCCTTCTGTCCTTGATCTAGTTTCAGCTGAAAGTCCCTCAGAAATAGCTTCTTACCCTGCTTTACACAGAGCTGAGCACACAGCGTATCCCCACTGGGTCTACAGGAGGGAGATCGAGCCCTTTGCCCATGCTCCTGTAGAGCTCCAACAAGGCCATGCCTACAGGCACAGCCCTGTAGATGAGCTGAGCTGAACAGCATTGGCCAGAGAGCGAGAGGCAGAGGTGTTCCCCAGCCCCATGACACCCTCTGTCCTTGCCCCCCACCTTTCATTGAGGGTCCACCCCAGCTCCAATACTCACCACGAGGTTCCCAATGACCATGACCATCATGAAGACGATGAGGCACATGGTCTGGCCAGCCACCTCCATACAGTCCCACATGGTCTCAATCCACTCCCCGCAGAGGATGCGGAAGACGATGAGGAAAGAGTGGAAGAAGTCATTCATGTGCCAGCGGGGCAGCGTGCAGTCGATGGAGATCTTGCACACACACTCTATGTAGCTCTTCCCAAAGAGCTGCATCCCCACCACAGCAAAGATGAAGACGATGATGGCCAGCACCAGCGTGAGGTTCCCCAGGGCACCCACTGAGTTGCCGATGATCTTGATGAGCATGTTGAGGGTGGGCCAAGACTTGGCAAGCTTGAAAACCCTCAGCTACGAGGAGCAAGGAGAGAAGGTGTTGATTTGCCTGGGGTTTTCATTGCCCCAAGGTGTCAGCAAGGATGCGAAGCTGGGATTAGACCTTCATGTCGCAGTTTTATTAAGGCAGGAGGGATTAAACACCCAACTGCTTTGCAAAGAGCACACTCCAACTTTCCTAAATATTTAGCTTGGCTGTCAGTGTTATCTTTAACAGGGGACAAGTTGGTGACTGCCATAAAGGAGGTTGAACCAGCATTCTCCACCCTGGTGGCAATTGCATCCAAAACCCCCAGGTACACCTTGACCCACGGCACGTACCAAGCGGAAGGAGCGGAGCACAGAGAGCCCTTGCACGTTGGCCAGACCCAGCTCCACCAGGCTCAAGGTGACGATGATGCTGTCAAAGATGTTCCAGCCCTGCTGGAAATACTCATAGGGATCCAGAGCAATGAGCTTTAGGACCATCTCCGCCGTGAAGATCCCCGTAAAGACCTGTGGGAGACAGCACCCTGTCACTTTGCTTGTAAGCCAGTCCTGAGCCTTGGTGTGGTGTGGGTAGCACCTTTTTTGGTGCATTCCCAAAGCATTTCATCCTGTTAGATCCAGTCCAGTTGGGAACAAGCTCCCCAGCTGCTGCCCAGTGTGGCTTGTGAAGCCAAGCTGGGAGTACTGGTGACTGATTGCTTCTGGAGAGACACAAAGGTGTGTGTTGGCAGGTGGAAATTAAAAATAAAAGTTGCATTGGCAAAGGGACCCCCTTTGAACAACTGCTGAATCACAGAGATTCCCAGCACTGGGAACTGGGCTGCTACTGGGACGCCCCTGCCCCTCCCTGAGCCCTGCGAAAGCTGATCCGGCTTTTACACATTACTCTTTTCCTGGGACTATAACAGCAATGTGCATTATCACGTTACTCCAGAGCGGAATTAGCAATGTGACAATTAGCATCCTTGATGCAATTTCATGACACAGCATGCGCAGTGTGGGCCCAGTGACAAATTTTGCCCTAGATGTGGATGGGAGGTCCTTGCCTCTGCTTTGCAGAAAGGCTTCTGCACTGGCATCCCAGGGGATGCTCCCTGACATGCCCCTTTGTGTGCCGGCCCATAAATTCCCCATTTTCTGCTCCTGCCAGCTGATCCCTGCTCTCTTCACTTACACCCTGGTCATCTGTCTGCCTGCAGCAAGATGAGCAGTAGGCACTGCTGCTTTCATCTTGGGCACAGGCAGGCAATGTGGGGGAAGACTGTGGCTCAGTGGGAGCTGCTTCTCCTGCTCTCATCCCTCCCTGGCCCTTCCCCAACAAATCATCCCCATCCCCACCGGCATTGGGGTGTACATGCAGCCAGAAACCGCTGCTGGCACGAAGGAAAAGCTGGAACCGTCTTTGCAGTGTGACTGTACTTTGAGCAACAGCCGATTAATCCCCTTGTATTTCCTGAATGAAACCAGAGACAAAGCAGCTATGTGCTGAGTGTCATCCTGCCCACCCAAGGTTTGGGCACTGGCATGTGTCACTCCAGTGCCCGTGCACAGAGAGGCCCTGGCAGGTGCTGGAGCAGGGCAAGGTGGCAGGAGAGCTCTCCCATCCATTAGCTGCATTTCCCAGAGCTACCAGGGGACCCCCGGACTTGTCCCACCAGCAGATTGCCATTTACCCTGAGCTCCACGCAGGAGCAGCCACAGCTGGTTGCTAAATATGCCTATGAAACCAGCACAGCCGAGATTTGCAGTGATTTCACTGGGAAAACTCCGGAGTATTATTTTTTTCCTAATGCTTCTAACATTGTTGCTTCTTGCTCAGTGGGGACCTGTTTGCTCCCAGAATCTGAAAGGGCCCCTGCTCTGCCACGTGGCCACCCAGCATCGCGAGGACACTGTGGTGTCAACCAGGGCTGGCAGTAGCTTGTACCTGACCCTGGGTTGCAATACAGAAGATGGCTCAGGACAGCTCTGCAAGGCCATGGCCACATTGGCATCACTGAGATGCACCAAGCAAGACAGAAGCTGCAGCAGAAGGGGAGTAGGGGATGCTGGATCCCACCCCTGTATCGCTTCCCTTGATCCGAGCCATCCTGGAGTCCAACCCATCACGGGGATGCTGTGATCAGACCCCTGCAGCACTTTTGCGGGAGCTGGGATGTGTTTCCAGCCATGCATGCTGTTCAGGTGACACAATCACAGCAGGATGGTGGATAGTGTGGCTGCTGTGGCTCTAATGGGGAAGGATGGGATGCCTGCAGCTGCCTACCAGGTTCCCCACGGACAGCACGTTCTCAAACTCCTCTGTCATGGGGTAATGCTCCATGGCCATGAAGAGCGTGTTGAGCACAATGCAGATGGTGATGCCCAGGTCCACGAAGGGGTCCATCACCACTAGCTTGACAAACTTCTTGAGCTTTATCCACGGAGGACAGCAGTTCCACACCAGAAACATGTGGGCAAATTTGTACCACCAGGATGGGCACTTCTGATGAGCTTCCTCCAGTTCTGAGGGCAGGAAAGAAAAATGACATCAGTGTAGGCTTATCCTGTCCTCCCCTGGGTGGGGCAAGTGCTAACCCACTAGAAGAGACCTCTCCTGAGGTCCTGAACCAGCCCTAGACCATCTCTGAGTTTAATATGAGGGCTAAAAGGAGGAGCCTTCCCATGCCCAGGCACAGTGATGTTGCAGACCTTAGCCTCCAAATCAGAGAGGAATGGAAAGGCAGGTCAGTGAGGGAACCGTGGGTCCAATCCTGCTCTCAACACCTGGGCAGGATCTGAGGTGTCTCTGCCACGCTGAGATTGCAGGGACATCCAAGGGAACTGCTTTGGGGTGGCCAGAGGTTTTTGCACCCATTCTCGGTGAGGACAGGGCTGAGAAACCTGTTACTGCTGAGTCTATGGTACTTTTTGCTGAAGTTGAGACAGCAGCTCTTAGGAAGCCACTCAACAGCTCTCAGTTGACTCTGGAGACTGCTGTAACAAATTGCAATCCAATTCCTTTGCATAAGATATTGTATTATTGCCTCCAGGCATCATCCTAGCAAGTTAGGATGAAAAGCCTTGCTTGAGCATCACTGCAGTGCACTGACCCCATACGGAGACCCCAGGTCCAGAGTCATCCCTCGCGTGGGGCTGGAGATGTGGGAAAACCACTGTCACTGGTGTGTGCCGAGCACCGCAAGCCCACCAGTGCACAACAGTTGGGCTAAACCAGCTGGCACACACAGCCCTCACCGAGGCTGGGGAAGGACGTACCTTCCATAGTGTTGGAGATGACACTGATGGCGCTCCCCACCCTCTTCTCGAGGCCTGGCCCATCTTGGTTACCCGCAGCGAGGTGGTTGTGGTCTGATTTCTCCGGCTCATTGCCTGGGTTGAACTAGAAGAAGAGGAGGCCACAGGGGATGAATGCAGAGCACTGCAGGCTATCTAATGCACTTAAAGATAGAGCAGGCAGAAAAAAGGGCATGGTCTGGAGAGACCTTGGGGTGCAACACGGGTGGACTGCAGAAAGGCTCGTAGGACCTGACCCACAACAAGCTGGGCGTGACCCTGTCTCTCCACTGGGGTTTACTGGGGTGGGCACCCTCAAGGGATGGCAGAGACAGAGCCGAGCACGTACATCAATCACTGTAGCGGACCGCTCCAGCTTGATCCTGGGGACCACTTGCCCGTTGCAGTCCTTTGCCTTGTCCTGGTCGCTGTTCAGGTCCGAGTCACGCTCCTTCTCGGCCATGCTGCTGGGCAGGGAACCGCTGCTGGATCGCTGGTCCTGCAACTGCAGCAACCCACGTCCCCATCACCTGCACGTCCGCAGCCATCGGGAGCTTCCCACAATCGCTGCAGGGCACCAGGCTAAGGAGGAGGGGGAATTGAGCCCCAGGACCATCCTGGGCAGGACTTTGTGACTCCAAAGTCTGCTGCTGCAGGACCTGGGCAGCAAACTCAGATCCTCATGAGCAACAATGAGAAATAACAATTTGCAGTAGCTAAACAGAAGTTGCAAGCCTTTCCTTTTCATTTGCACACCCCACCGTAATAAGCTCTCTGTAACAGCAGATCTGTTCAAATTTGGTTAGGGTGAATAATTCGTAAGGAAAAAACTATGCAAACCTTCTAATTTTTGTCTTGCAGGAAACTTCAATCTTTGAAACATGCTTTCATCCCAAATGGGAAAGAAGGAAAATCTTCAAGGCTCTTACTGAAATGTGATGGCCAAGATTTTTGGACTTGCACAGAATTTGTGACTGTTTGCGTCAAAATTTAAAATTTTTTTCCCAAATGTTGTTTTATTAGGTTTTCATTTGCACATTCAATCATTCTTTTTTTTTTTTTCTTTCCAACACTGGTATTAATATTTGAAGTTTACTACACCCTCTGGTAGCATTAAGGATGCCACAGCAGAGTGGGAACCTCTCTGTTCCCACTGCGTATCACTGAGGTGCAACACAGTTTCCATGCTTGGACTCTGGATATTAAATGGATCCGAGTGCCCATTTCTTGTAGGAGCTTTGCCCTCAGTCTTATTCCCTCCATCTTCTCCATTTCTCTAGGTGACAATAAAGGAGTATCATTCCTTAATAAAGCCTTTGGGCAACTCACTGGTTAATTTGTTCAGGGAACTGGCCACAGCACCAGCTTTATGCCCAGCCCTGAAGTCCCCATCCCTTGGGCAGGGCTTGCTTAGACCCATCCTGCAAACAGCAGCAGCCAGATAAGAGCAAGCCACTTCCTCGGAGGATGTTGTGGCCCAGCATAGATAAGCAGCGAGAGATAGAAGCTCTAGAGAGAGGAAAACATTGTTTTGTGTTTCTCTCTACATGCAAGGAAGCTGGTCTTTTGCCCAGACTAACAGTCAGATTTGCAGTGATGTTCCTTGTGGACATTGCTGACATAGACCAAAGTGATGATTAGAGATGGAAAATAGCTGGGCTGCAGTATCAGACATGACAGAAGCTTTTGCCTATGTTTTTGTAGGCATATTGTGCTGAAAAGAGACTCCCAAGGATGGGAAAGGGGCTAAGGTAACACCCCAGGACCACAATGGAGCAAATGTCTCTTGTCTAGACCATGCGTTTGCCAAGAAAGTTTGGACCAGATGATACTTGAGGTCACTTCCAACCTGATATTCAGAGAATCATAGAATAGTTTGGGTTGGAAGGGATCTTTAAAGGTCATCTCGTCCAACGCCTCTGCAATGAGCAGGGACATCTTCAACTAGATCAGGTTGCTCAGAGCCCCATCTAAGCTGACCTGGAATGTTTCCAGGGATGGGGCATCTACCACCTCTCTGGGCAACCTGTGTCCGTGTTTCACCACCCTCATTGTAAAAAATTTCTTCCTTGTATCTAATCTAAATCCACCCTCTTTTAGTTTTTAAAACCATTACCCCTTGTCCTATTGCAACAGGCCCTGCTAAAAAGTTTGCCCCCATTTTTCTTATAAGCCCCCTTTAGATACTGGAAGGCTGCTATAAGGTCTCCCCGGAGCCTTCTCTTCTCCAGGCTGAACAACCCCAACTCTCCCAACCTGTCTTCACAGGAGAGGTGCTCCAGCCCTCTGATCATTTTTCTGGCCCTCCTATGGACTCGCTCCAACAGGTCCACGTCTTTTCTCTGCTGAGGACCCCAGAGCTGGACGCGGTACTGCAGGTGGGGTCTCAGAAGAGCAGAGTAGAGGGGGAGAATCACCTCCCTCGACCTGCTGGCCACACTGCTTTTGATACAGCCCAGGATATGGTTGGCTTTCTGGGCTACGAGTGTACATTGTTGGCTCATGTCCAGCTTTTCATCCACCAGTACCCCTAAGTCCTCTTCTGCAGGGCTGCTCTCAATCCCTTCATCCCCCAGCCTGTATTGATGCTGGGGGTTGCCCAGACCCAGGTGCAGGACCTTGCACTTGGCCTTGTTGAACCTCATGAGGTTCACACGGGCCCACTTCTCGAGCTTGTTCAGGTCCCTCTGGAAGGCATCCTGTCCTTCAGGTGTGTCAACCACACCACTCAGCTTGGTGTCATCTGCAAGCTTGCTGAGGATATTATACAATTCTATGAAATGGGTGGAAATCAGGCAGCTTCAGAGACCACTCGCTTTGACACCAGCTCGTTTGACTGCAAACACTCTGCAGCATCAGGCATGCATATCTGCTCGTGTGCTGGGGGACAGCAGTGAGACCAGACCCCAAGAGCTGTGCATTGGCTCCTGCAAGGACACCAGGACTTCCCCAGGCAAGTCGCAGGGTCTCTCGAGCCCTCTCTTTTTTTCATTCTTGGCCAAAAGGAAATTGTTTGCTAATGCATTTAGTTTTGCTGCAACTGCCCTATCTTCCTTGAGTGCTTCTTTTGTACCCTGGTCATCATGTGCCTGTGCATGCTCTCTGCCAGGTTTCCTGCTCTTGATGTGCTTCAGGAAGATATATCGTTAGTTCTGGTGCCTTTTATGCCTTGTTTCTCACCTCCTCCTTTCAAGCAATACCACACCTCTGTGCTGCACCTCTCTGCTGCCTCCCAGTGCTCCCTGTGCTTTTTGGATGTGGAAATTAAATCTTTTCAGCCTTCTTTTTATCCCACCCAGGATAGTATCTCATCTTTTTGATTCAGCTGTGACCTACAAAATAGTTACTCAACTATTATCTTTGCTTACTACGGATCAAATGGGGCTTATTCTTGGATTATACATAGAGGCTCCACCATACTTGTCGGTGCCTCCCCTTTTCCCCCCCTATTCCTAAGGTTCCTCATTTTGGCCCCCACATTTTCCACCAACCATCTTCTCTTGCTCCTCTTGATGCTTCTTCAGCTGCTCCATGAGCTGTCGAAATTCCTCCTCCTTCTCCTGCTCCTCCAGCAACGTGGCGTCGTTTTGTTCTGCGTAAGCCATGGCCACCACCGCGAGGATGAGGTTGATGAGGTAGAAGGAACCAAGAAATATAACCACCACGAAGAAGATCATGTATGTTTTCCCTGCTGCACGCAGTGTCTGTGGAAAGAGGAGGCACAGGCTGTCACACCACCTCAGCACAGTATCGGTTTAGTGATGCTTCCAATGAAAGGTCTTGCACCAGGGCACCCTCCCATTTGTGGGAGGAGGACAGTATTTTGCTCCCATCTTCCCCAAGGGCTGGTCATTGCCCAGTTGACCTTCTTGCAGTCCACGGCACTGGGTTAGGACTTGTGTGAAACAGCCAGAAGTCTTGGCAAACCCAGCCATGCTGCTCTGTGCTGTCTGGTAGCCCGAGGGCTGCAAGCATGTATAGAGATGGGACCGATATTTCATCAGATACTTGCTTTGCTGTGACAGGGGCTAACATCTCTCAGCTCCCAAATTCTCAGGTTTCACCCTTAGGCCAAGAGTGGCCCTTTTCTAACTCCAAATCTGGGCATAATCATTTCCAGAGGACACGTGTAGCCTTTAGATGTAGGCTTGCTTTTATCTAAACAGTCTCTGGACCCAGGGTCAGTTGGGATTTTTATGGTGTCTGCAACTTCTCTGTAGAGGGTGACTCAATGCAGGAGACAAGTGACCTCGCTTTTCCCCCTTATCCCTTAGCTCAAGCCAGAGAAGTACTAGATACTCTTATAAATCCCCAATTTCCACAATACAGCTGACAGCACCATTGAAGCACACCTGGGCTTTGCCCTGGAAAATACACTGCGCTGCTCAGGTTGGGGAACTGGGTGGGACAATGCCCCATCTCTGCCGATCCCGGCTAGATACATAAACCACAGGACAAGGTCCCACAGGGTTCCAGTCAAGTGACTTTTTACCTGTCCTAGACCTGGGGCAGCATTGAAACGAGAGAAGCATTTGCACAAGGATAAAAATTTGGTGCCTACCAGCTGGAAGAGATTCTCCCAGTAGTCCTGCGTCATGAGGCGGAAGAGGGCCAGGAAAGCCCAGCTGAAGGTATCGTAGCTGGTGTAGCCGTAGTTCGGGTTCCTGCCCGCCTTCATGCACTGGTACCCTTCAGGGCACTTCCTACCAAAGGAGCCACAGGGGCAGCTGTTGTGAGACCCTGGGGCTGCCCCTCCTGCACCCGCAGCGAAACTCTCCATCCCTGGAGGTGCTGAGATGCTTCAGCAGAACCACCCCCGTCCAAGCTGATATAGTCGGGATGCCCGGACTGATACCCCCTCCAAGCTGATACAGTTGGGATTCCCGGACCATTCACCTGCAAAGCCACGTTCCCAGTCCCGATCCTCTCCCATCCCAAGCATCAGTGGTCCCACAGGCTCTGCTGGCTGCCTCGTCCCCTCCTGGGGAGCCAGAGGGGACATCAGCCACCAGCGTGAGCTGCACTCACCCAGCATCGCTGCTGTTCCCGCAGAGCAGGGCATCAAGCGCTCCCTCCAGAAAGTAGAAATTGGCTTTGCAGTTGGGGAAAGAGAAAGACATCAAAAAAAACCCCACCCCCAAACAAAACAAAACACCAAACACTGATTTTTCAAATTCTTGGAAGCTCATCGCTGTCAGGCAAATTCCCTGAATCCCAGTGCTGGTCACTGGGTTATCTCCTCTCTGCTGACTTTGCTATTTGCATTGAACTACCCGGCACTAGCTCAGACACCTCATGGCATTGTTTCACCAACCGAACTAGATGGTTCCCAAGCCCATCAAGAGCTCTGGAAACAGCCAGGTTGGCCAGGGTCAGGCTTGGCCTACCTTCTGGGAAGGTGGGTTAACATGTGGTCAAAGAACCAGGGCTGGTCCGTTTTGCTGAGAAAACGTACAAAATAGCAGGGCATTCCCAGGGAGCACTGAGCATGGGGGACTGCAGGAGTCCCCAGAAAGCCTGGGGAAACTGACTGCTACTCCTCCATGGCCATCACCTTCCTCCTGCTGCTCCCATCCCAACCAGCCCCTACCTGGTGGGGAAACCTACCCTGCTTACAGACCAGGGGTCCTTAAAGCTCCTCCTTACAGCTTGGGCACAGACCCAGAGCTACAGGAGCTGCCAAGCAATGCCATCACAGGTCAGCTGTCCCCAAGGACACATAGATGAGCATCTGGAGACTCCCACCCCAGGACATGGCAGAGGGCAGCTGGACTCCATCCTGGGCATCACCTAGCACAGCCCTTCCAGGAGCCACACAGGGATTTCTGGAGCTTCCTCAAAGCATCTCCAGCTCTGCCTGGCTTCTTGCCACCAGGCTTTTATTTAACCTATGAGGGCTCATCGAGGAGATGTCCCACTTGTAAAACTCCAGGCAATATGCTTTTGGCCTGGCCCCAATAGCTGTTAACCTGAACGCATGGCTGCAGAGTGCTGTTGCTATTTGCGCTGCACTCACTAGATCCTATGTATTGAATTTGCACCCCTACCAAGAAGCCTTCCTGTAATTAATGCCAGAGCTACTTGTACGGTCAGGCAAAGCAGCTCAGCTGAGACATAACCCAATCTTCTGCTGAGCTCTGTCAAGTGCCCTAAACGAGATGTGAAACATCCCTGTGGAGCATCCTGCCACTGTGCAGCTCTGCCAGGCAGATTTTCTGAGATTTTTACATTTTCATGGAGTTTAAAAACATAAAACCAAAGAACAAACAAAAAACCCACCACAATTTTTTGGGCCAAACTTGTTTCAAAGAAGTAGTAGGAAAGTAGCAAACTTGGAGACCTGTCTGAGGACCTGTGCTTGATCCCACCTCTCCCTCCTTCCCCTCCTGTTGGCTGTCACAGCGTCGCATGCTTGCATGCAATGCTCACTGGACGCAGCAGTACTTGGGGAAGGACCTAGCCATGATGCAGTGAAAGTGGGTGAGAAATGTCATTCCTGCATCCTTCCCTCTGGTTTTCCACCTGAAGTCCCATCTGCTCCTGGAGGGTTTGGTTTCCCTGCTGTGACCAGCCAGACGGAGCAGCTGTTCACCAGTGTCCTCCCCGATGGGGAGATTGTGCCCCCACTAAGCAAGTGGGAGAGATGGAGACACTGGTTTGTCCAGGCTTCCCATGGTGAAACCTTTCTGGAGGAGTTTAGCTTGCCCAGGTGGACTGCATTTTCCCTGGCAAGAAGGATTTGATCCCATCTGTCTATCCTGAGAGTATGCACAATCCCTGTTTCACCCACCGACCACATGTCCCTGCAAAGCACCTTGGCAAGAAGATCCATGCAAGCAAACCATCTGGGTCTGACACGGATGAAGAGCAAGGAAACCGAGGAGCAAGCCAGGGTGATGGGCCAGCAGAGAAGGGGGTGCACAAGTGTTTACCTTCATCGTTGATGTAGGCCTCGAAATCAAAGGTGCTGTTGCTAGTGAAGTTGCTGGTGAAGTTGCTGGCAATGCCGTCGGTGAAGTTGCCATAGAGCGTTGTGTTGGCCAATGTGTCGTCGTCCAGCCCCAAGTCCCACAGCAGGGTGTCATTGAGGGGGGGCCACCGCACACACTTCTGCCGGAGGTTCCCCATGAAGAGCTGGAGACCGATTAGGGCAAACACACTCAGGCAGAAGACGGTGAGGATCATGACGTCTGAGAGCTTCTTCACCGACTGGATCAGAGCCCCAACGATCGTCTTCAGCCCTAGGGGAGAGGTGTCACTACTGAGCTAATTGCTTGTTTGCTAATTATGGAGAACGTGCTACGGTGCTCCCAAAACATGCTGGATCTGGTGGGGACATGTGGCATCACCAAGTTCACCCCATGTGCTCAGACCTCCAGCTCTGTGCCCCATGTTGCATCCCAGCTGCCCCACGCATTGCTGGGCATCATAAACGCCTCCCCCAGAATTGTCACGTTTGGACCAGTGCCAGCCAAGCCTCCCCATGCCAACCTTAACCTGGGTATCACAAGCCAAATCTCATCTCAGGCTGGCACCCCTGAATTCCTTTGGCTTCACCTTTTCCCCAAATACCACAGTCAGGCCTTTTTTGGGCCAAGCCAGTAGAGTAGCTCACTTTGCTGCAGCACATGGAAAAGCTATTTGCCATCCCAGCTGGAAGATGCTGACCACTGCTCTCAGCTCCAGAAAAGCCTCTGTGGTTCAACACCCCCACATGCTGCTGCCCCATGGGTGGTTGGGAGCCCCCACGTACCCTCCAACCTGATTCCTTCAAGCGGGAGAAACTCAAATGTGTCCGAGTGAAGGTAACAAACTGACATCTGCATTAAGCGTCAGGATTAACTCATCCATCCCCCCCAGCATCGCTGTTTCTTCCACAGAGGAGGCTTGCCCACAGATCCTCAGTGGGCTTTTCACATGGAGGATGTCATTCCTGTCACCCGAGGTCTACACGGATGATGGGTGATGCTGGGACATCCTGACATTGATCTTAAAAGCAGCTCTGAGCACAGAGCTTTCTCATGTAGAGGCAATTCTCCAAAGACACATGATTTTTAGTCCTGTCATCATGCTAGTTGTTCCCCCCCCCCCCCCCCCCCAAAAAAAACCTATTTAGGTAAAACCCAGTTCTCCAAGGGCTTGTCTAAGTTGGGAACTGCTGAGGACAGCTGTTCTAAAACAGCTTATTTTTGCAACTGCTATTTCTGCAGAGCCTCTTGGGGGGATGTTATTCCAGAAAGAAGCAGGAGCTTATGTTTTGCTAAACGCAATTTTTAGCCTGTTTGATGGAGGCAAAAAACATTCAAATATGAACCCTAAAGATCTGGAAACTGCAGGGACACAAGAATTTATTCACCACAAGAAATTATCATTTTCAGTTCAATCTCATGCTTCTTCAAGGGGTCTGACCTATCATTTCTGTGAGCTTGCACTAGGTGGTACCAAACCAGGGTATTGAAATGGTATCAAACTTGGGAAACAGCCATC